>NW_022157160.1:0-200273 GCF_007821495.1 Lachnellula hyalina
AGAGAGAGGAGAGGGCATAACTACGGATATATCCCCGCCCCGCTGATTACTAACGTAACCCCCCTCGCCCCCCACCAATACAACTCAGTATGACGATAGGTTTGACCCCTCCGATGATTTGAGCGCCTCTGGCAGCAGTGCAGACAATCTTCAACTACAAAAACTCTTCCACCAGCCACAACCTCCTTCATACAACAACATCCCCATACCTACCACTCGCAACCAAACACAACTCGAAAGAATCCCACTTCCCAATTGCAATCATGACTACTTCTTTGGATCACCTCAAGGCCACTGGCACCGTAAGTTCAATCCTCTCCCGTCCTCAAATCGGAGACGTCGGCAAATAACGGCAGTGTTGAGCTGATGGCGATAACTTCAATCTGCACCTACGGACCTGCCTGCTAACCATCTGCTGCTATTCAGACCGTCGTCAGTGACTCTGGTAAGTTCCTTCTACCGTTCCGGCCATTGCTGAATTGAAGCTAATCTCTTGCAGGTGATTTTGCATGTAAGCTACCCCGGAATCTGACCTCAAATTCACATAACCCTTCCTTTTACGAACGAAGCACTAATGATGAACAGCAATCGGAAAATACAAGCCTCAAGATGCCACCACCAACCCATCCCTCATCCTCGCTGCCTCCAAGAAGCCAGAATATGCCAAGCTCATGGACGTAGCTGTTGCATACGGCAAGGACCACGGCAACACAATCGATGAGAAGGTCGATGCAACCCTTGACCGTCTCCTAGTCGAGTTCGGCAAGGAGATCTTGGCCATTGTCCCCGGAAAGGTTTCCACCGAAGTCGACGCCCGATTCTCATTCGACACCAAGGGATCAGTTGACAAGGCCCTGCACATTATCGAGGTACGTCCTCCTCGAATACACATCATGTCACAAATATTAACAGTATAACCAGCTCTACAAATCCATTGGCATCGACAAGTCCCGCGTCCTGATCAAGATCGCCTCAACATGGGAGGGTATCCAAGCAGCCCGCATCCTGCAACGCGACCATGCCATCAACGTCAACCTGACCCTCATGTTCGCCAAGGCTCAAGCCATTGCCGCCGCCGAGGCCGGTGCATTCCTCATCTCCCCCTTCGTCGGCCGAATCCTCGATTACTACAAGGCCACGACCGGAAAGACCTACTCCAAGGAGGATGACCCAGGTGTTGCTTCCGTCAAGGCTATCTTCAACTATTACAAGAAGTTTGGATACAAGACTATTGTTATGGGTGCTTCGTTCAGAAGCATTGGTGAGATTACTGAGTTGGCTGGTTGTGATTATTTGACTATTTCCGTAAGCCTTTTTCTCCTTTTGCAATATCAAGACCAGACCCTCCCTAACAATATGTTTTAATAGCCCAGCCTCCTCGAAGAACTCCAGGCTTCCACCGAGCCCATCCCTAAGAAACTCGATGCCTCTGCTGCCACAAGCCTCGATATCGAAAAGAAGACGTACGTCGACGACGAGTCTACTTTCCGCTTCGACTTCAACGAGGACCCTATGGCCGTCAACAAGTTGAGCGAGGGAATCAGCAAGTTCGCCGCTGATGCCGTAACATTGAAGGATATCCTCCAGAAGAAGATTGAGTCTTCGTAGATTGGTTGGAGATTGAGTACTTTATTAGATGATGAAATGAACGAAATTGATAGCAAGCATATGAAATGAAACTGTTCACTATTTGCTGTGCTTTGCTTTGTTTTGCGTCTATAACCAGCTATTCTTTCCCCTTGGCATTATTCACTCACTCACTCCACCCCAGCCCCTAAAACCGTCTTGCCCCACCCCTCTGACCTCCCCCACCGCACGATACTCCACTACACCGCAGGCTGAAGAAGCCGCTGCGTGAGTTTTCTGCTCTGCTGCTCCTGCTGTCCCTGGACCTGCTGTTCTTGTATTTGTATATATACCTGTACCTACTCCCGAACTCCCTACCCCGATTCTGGTTCCGGTTCCGGTTCCTGTACTGATACTGGTCATGGGGGTCTGTGTCATTGTTGTTGTGCCTGCGTCTGTGTCTGTGTCTGTTTATATACCTTTGGGTTATTGGTTTGGTTACGTTTGGTTTGGTTACGTTTGGTTTGGTTTCATAGGACGGGTTATGGGTGAGTGAAAGAGATGCGTGAAGGTACCTAGGGTAGTGAATGGATAGATAGGATAATAAAGGGATAGATGTATAGATGCATACACAAATACAAACAAATGAATACAAACATACTTACCAGAACCCTCCTATACGCTACTTGCGTCATTAATCAAAACAATCCCTTTGGTTTCCTGCTTGCCCTGGTGTAGTACGGGCATATACTGTATTGCATTTGTATTGTTGTTTGTTTCATGTCTAACTCCTGCTGTAGCTCTAGCTTCATGGCTAGGTTTTGTGGTTGTATTGTTGTATGTGTGTAGGATCTGCTGTTCTGATTGATTGATTGATTGATTATATCTATCTTTGCTCCTACTTTAATTTGAGCTTACCTTACTTAGGCTTGCTTTTTTATTGTCTTTAGAAACCGAATCAAGATGATATGTTTTTCTTTAGATAGTAGGAAGTATGAATCAAGTACGTAGAGCCGGAGGAGGTGGAAAGTAAATATACCAAGTGAGGTCACAATCATACATCTACATCATACTAGTAACACCACTCCACTCCCATCAACCCACCTCAATCTGTTTCACAGATAACACTTAAACTTATGCTAGGTATTATATCATATCATCTCATTTCCATTCATCGTACATCTATATCCTGCAGTACTGGTCTATACTCTCAATATAATATCGAAAGAATAAGTAGGAAAAAAGAGAAACGCCCCCAACGCCATGTCCTTTCATCCAGGGCAGGTACTGTAGGTAGGTATTAAAAAAAAACCAAAAAGAAAACCCCTTTGAACATTAAAACAAACGCCCAAATGCCGTTATGTCGTCAGAAGGGAAAAGCAGGCAAAAAAATAAAAGAGCAAAATGTCTAAATAATCCAATCCCCGTCGTTGATATGCAATGCTCGTGCTCCTGCCACCACCGAAATCATCACCACTCCCACGGTGGCTTCTTGGCTCGAAGGTGAGATGTTCATGGACACGGCCGCTTCTCAACTCATTCATTATGCCCCTCGTTCAGCTGCATCTCAAGCACAACCTGATTCCCCACCACTTCCGGATGCGCCATTGCGAGCTTCAGCGTCCTCTCACCCCCCTGTACAAGCTGCCCACCAGCTCCAAGAGGATTAATCCCATAATCCAAACACCTAACATCGCGTCCCGCAATGACCTGCCTCAACCGCCCATTCTCCGCATTTCGTATCTCCACGAAATCGCTATCGAAGAGTACGAGGTAGGCACCATACATAGCGGCTGTTTTCGCGCGCCCAACGAATTCCATGATGACCGAGCGCGATACATCGCCGTGCGAGTCGACGTACACGCCGCATTCTTCATAGCAGAGCAAGAACTCGGACTCTGAGAGACGGAACATGCCTAACGGGCGCTGGCCGTTGAGTCGATTGGTTATGTTTCCAAGGCCTGGGTTGCGAGTGTCGGGGATGGAGATGGGGACCTTTTTGTCGAGGGTCATGAGTTCGAAGCCTTTGAGAGTGGAGATGGCGATGGAAGATTTGAAGAGGTTGATCGTAAAGCATTCAGTCGGGATATAGAATTCGTCGAATTCGCGGAAGAATTCAGTTGTTGCACCAAATCTTTTGCCGCCGAAGAGCCGGGATTTCTTCTCGGTGGATTTCTGAAATACGGGCTCCAGGACTTTGAAGGTTGAATGGAGACCTTCTTTCTTCTTGTAGAATACGAGGGTGCGGTCTTTCATTCGGGCGGTGGCGAAGAATGAGACGTCGCGGGCTCCGGAAAGCTTTTGGGGCGCTCGTCGGCTGGAATCCTGTTGAGGAGCAGGGAAGTTCGAGACGGGTAATATGACATCTAAATGGTATGCTATTAAGGATTTATCTGCAATTACTAGACAAAGTGAGAATTCTTCGAGGACGGCAATTTGTGTCACACGGTTGATTTGTATAGCCTATTCATGGTTAGCTTCGGCCAGAATATTGGGACAATCCCACTCACCCTTGACCACCCCCGGGGATTCGATGTCTCCGAAGTATACACACCATAATCGGTTCCAATTGCCACCATAGACTTTCCGTAGCAATTGAAAGCGGTAGAACAGTTGACTTGAGCTCTACATACTGGTCCAGGTCGAACACCACCGCCATATATCCTCTCGCTCTCTCGTATTGATCGGTCCAGCGGGGTGCCTTTAACAGACATGACACTCTTTTGAGATACATTTGCCATGACATCGTAGGCAAAAGCAGTATCCGCCATTACCCGTAATCTGAATGGTTCTGCGTGCTGCTCGAATAGTGATGCCGCATGCCGAGTTTTGGCTTCGAGTATCTTGTCACACCAGTCTTGCCTGTTCTGAGCACTCGGTGCATACAGAGTATACACTTCCGTTTTGCCCAGGTGCTTGACTCGAAAGGGGTACATAGATCTCGCATCCGCCTCACTGTTCGCGCTCGGAAGTCGTGTTATTGACGACATTGTTGCCACTGAATTGTTCGAGTTTGTTTGCTCAAGGGTGTTTGTCCTCTCCAGGCCACTGGTTAACGATCGATTCATACCTAATCTCAAGTCTGAGGCAGAGGTTGATGTTTTTGCGGCAGTTGTAACAGCTCCAATACCCTTCACCGATGATTTCACTACAGGATCATCGTTGGTGCTCTCGAGCACTAGAAGTTGCATAGGAATAGGCTAAACATGTTAGTATAATTATAAGATGATGTTTTGGGAACTTACAAGTTTCGACACATCGTAAACCTCCCTTTTCCTTAAAGTAGTAGCTTCCGGCTTGACCACAGTTTTTGCTAATACGAGGTAATGATCGAACAGAATCGCATGTGTCTCAAGCCACGTAAAACGATTTGCGCCAGCACGTTGAAGATCACCCTGGAAAATAAGTTCTCGCCCGAGGTGATCCAAGTTGAGCTCAACACGCGTCATACCAGGTCGTAGGTGCAGTTTAGAATTCAATTCAATCATCTCGACCTTTTTCGATTGTTCATCAACTTTGGCATCACATTCATGAGTAACTGCCTTGATCTCTTCAATAGCGATAGCAAGGTTGGCCTTCTCTTCCGTGTCTTGCGTCATGTTATGATGCACTGTTCCTAGAAGTAGAGTATATCGTTGCAATCGAGTGATGGGCGCTTTGAGGTATGTATTCCAATCGAGACGGCCGGAACGCTTGTTGTCACGAGCTTGATCCAAAAACTGCCGGAACAGAAGATTCTTATCTGCTTCTATCCGCATGAGATAGGTAGCATAAGGAAATCCTGCAGCATATTCAATGTATGCAAGCTTGGCTTTCCGGATCCATTCTCTGAATATGTCGCTGAACCCCATGACCCAAGGTCCCTGTTCCTTTTGCCGGTATTTTAGTTGTGCTAGAAGGTAATTCTCATTGACATCCTTTATAGCCTCTACCTTGCCAAAAACAGATGTAATAAATTTCGGAAGCTTGCTTTTGGCGATGATAGGGGGCTCCCATGTCGATAGCTCATCCCTATAGAGTGTTCGCAACACTTCGATCTGGTCCATGTAGGTATCTTCAGACATGACTATTTCGTGAAGATTGTTTTGCCGTTGTATCTCTTTTCTGTTTACACCTTCAAGTTGTTCCTTCGTTAGCTTGAAGAATGTGACCCAGTCCTCGGCTTTCTTCTGAGGGCCGAGTTTTGCTGCCTGGAGATTGATCTTTTTGAGTGTACGAGTACAGTGATGCGAATAACATCTGCCATGAACCTCTTGCTCATGTACCTTGGGCGAATAGCAACCTGACCCCGTAAGTTGCCACAGAACTCCAGACACTGTCCCATTACCAAACTTGACCCATTCCTCATCCGGTAAAAGGATCCCAGCATCGAACATTGATTTGACCACTCTTTGGCTCAAAGTCTCGGCATCAGCCGTGTTCATTGTGGGTACTTTGTGGGTAAACAGGGCAACCAGCCCATCCTCAATCGCTTTCTCTCTCAAATCGGCTTCTCCTTCCCCAGTCTCACCGCCAGCCATATCCCGGATCCATTCTGCAATGCCACTCAACGCCCAAGGTTCCACGCATTTTCTATAGTCCGACGACGAAAGCCTAGTGGGAGAAAATTTCTTTCGTCGACCTGCTGGCAAAGCTGGAAGATCCAATGTTATCGAAGATTGAGGCGTGCCCATATCATAACCATCAAGACCGCTTGCTGAGCGCATCTTCGCAGCCTTTTGTCTGGCCTGGCGCTCTTCTGCATCAGTTTTTGATCGCACCGGAGGAACAGTCTGTGGTGTGCTGCTATGGCTTGATAGTGAGGTTGATCTGGGAACATACTGCCCCCCTGGAGTGAGCATGCTTTGTGCTGGATACGATTCCGGACCTTGTGGAACATACTGTGTCCGAGCAGCCTCTGTACTGGAAGAGTAAGAATGAGAGTAGCCCGAATTTCGATAAGATCCAGCAGGCTGGAGTTGAGGGGTCCTATTCTCGGACATTGGGGGAACTGGAAGTGGCCGGTTTTGATTGTATGACCCACTGCTACTCATACCAGGGTGATAGAATAGCTCTGGCATCATTTCGTCCCGTGATGGACTGTCACTCCCGGATCTTCCACTCAGCCGTGATTCTGACATTCGAGAATGGAGCGAAACCTGCTCATCTCCTTCATCAAAGCTTAATCTATGAGGCTGCGAAGTTGGCCTTTGCAACCCTCCAGTTCCGGATGTATCAACTCTCGCAGCTTCAAAGGCGGGGAATGGATGAATAGCTCCTTCGCTAGGGATAGAATAATCCGTCATGCCACCAAGACCAGGAGCTGGTGTGTGGTTGTGGCCTTCCGACCTCCCAAGATCGTACGGAGTTGGCAACGGCCGACTCTGATCTTCCATTTCGCTACTGTGCTCAGCGTGATCTCCACCCACATCTTTACCGTAGGACATATCAGCAGCATAACCGCCTCCAACAAGGCCTAGATCCATATGCTTATAATCACTATCACTGCTGTCATCTTCTGGACCTGGTTGGCCCTCATAAGCACCAAAAGCCAAGCCTGATCCGGTCGAAGCTCGGTTGGCGTCTTGTTCCTCCGCAATCCTCATGGCTTCTAGACCAGCAGCAGCCTCAGCATCACTCTCTTCACCGTCGTAGCTATCGAAGGTGGTTCGGCGATTATTATGATTCAACGTTGACGCTGTGGAGGCATACCGATCAATCCCGGATGGAGGGCTGATAGTGCTTGCTCTTGAGTCGTATCGACTAAGGTCTTTCAGCTCATTATCAAGTAGGTCCCCATTACGCTGGTCAATCCCGTGTGGCCTTCTCTGCCTTGGCGGGGATGAACCCCCGAGTGCATCCCCGATATCTGCAAAAAGTTGTTCTTGTGACAAGTTCTCTTCAGATTGACCATGTATTCCAAGGCCCCAGTCATCATTGTCCCCCGAATGCTCGTCCACAGGAGCACTTGGGAGCGGCCGAAGAGTGGGATGCCTTTGCAGTCCCGGTCCGTTGGAGGAATTAATCTGAGGAGAATTGGGATCATTGTAAGCTGGATATAACGCAAGGTTTGCTCCTTGAGAGTATGGAGAATAATCCGGATACGGCGCCTGGGCAGTTGGCGTTGTATAGTCGCTCGTGTTGTAATTATCACCATTGGTCGGGTAAGGAGCAGAAGTCGATAGTGGTTGATAAGGCTGCCTTGACGGTGCTGAACTAGGCGCTGGGTAAGTTGGGCTAGCAAGGGGTTGCTCGTATATGGTTTGTGGGGAAGGTCGTGAAACACCGTATTGCTGCGTATTCTGAGGATAATAGGGAGGTGATTGAGGAGTCTGAGCTTGTGGCATGGACGTCGAGTTATAAGCAGACCCGTACGAATTGTACCCCGAGACCGTGGTGTGACGCGTGGGCTGCTGCTGTGGAGATTGGTACGCTGCCGGATTGTACGGCTGGTGACTCGCATTTGCGTTGGTGGTGTAGGCAGGTTGTGGTCGATATTGTGCTCCTTGAGATTGGGATTGTGTCCTAGCAAAATGCTGTGGATTGTAGGGCATCTGTTGCGGGGATGTTGTGCCACTGGGAAATGGCTGGTATTGATGCTGATATCCAGACAGAGCTGGACTTGTACTTCCAAATGAACTCAGACCCGGCGAGTGAGGGCTTTGAGATATCGATCCCGCCAAAAACAGCTCTTCCTGGGGCATGTTTACAGGCCGCCCCGGCGGTGGGGGCGCAGTACTGTTATACCTGCTGTTGTTCTGATCAGAGAACTGTGCATCATCCCCATTGTTAAAGCTCGATTGTCTATGCAGACCAGAATTCGTGTTGTTCTGATCCTGCGAGCCTGGAGCTCCGTACTGTGCTGGAGGGACATGGCCATATCGTTGCGAATTTGCCCGGAAAGACATATTTGCGGAAGTACGCGGCGGCGCGCAGTTGGGTCAAAGGTTTAACGGCCGCGTTTGGCGGAAATATTCGAGGGGGATGGAGTACTGAGGGAGATGGAGTACTGAGGGATATGGCCTGCAATCTGTGGCCGTGGCCAGTTGTCCTTGTTGATGCAAAGGCTTGCTACATTTGCTGAGCCGCGTCCGAAGCTCCAAAGGCAAGCCAGCCCAACTCCATCCGATCGTCCAGTATCCTGCTCTCGAAAGAGCCGTCTCAACCGATATCCCAAGCTGTCGTGACGAGGGCGCAAGACTCGAGGTCGTTGTGGTGTCTTAGTCCTGATTCTGATTCCGAATCCGAATCCGTGCGCTGATATCTTTGCGACAAGGCAGATTATAAGGCACTAACAATGATTTCAAGGCTCAGCGGCTTGTGATGGTCTGCGGATTCTCTCGGTGCCTGCGAGAGGAATCATAGAGGATTGACTGATTCGTAAGGCGGAGGGAGGGGAGGTAGCGTGGAGAGGAAGGGATTTGTTGTCTGTCGGTGTCGGTTGCGTCCCGGCTGCGTATTCTGACAGCGATGAGCTGAGGCTGGCCAACGTGCCAATTCGCTTCCGCCTGCTGCACCGCGTCTTACCCTGCACTGCACTGCACTGCTGCTCTCACTGCTGCTTATGCTTATTTCCATGGGCTTTCCGTGCCTACGGTATTCTATTCATACCTATACAAATCTACGGATTTAATGGCTTGGATTTGCTGTACGATGTACGAGTAGGACTTGCAAAAAGGACTTCTTGCCATTCCTAGCAAGGTAAGATCTGCTTTCTTTTGCGCGTCCCTTTTCAATGAGGTGGCGCAGTCATATCCAGCCCTATATAAACTGTGGCTCAAGAAGGCGACGATGACAACGAATTCGGAACTTTAGAAGTCGAATTAAAAGTCGAATTAAAAGTCTTGTGCAGATTTAGTGTATGATTCAATCCTACACCCGTATATCTACAGATATTGTTCTTGTTACTTTGCTAAAAGTCGGTTTGTATAGGTAGCTAATGTATCCGTTTGATACCAAAGGGTCTCGAGCTAGGCCCGTTCTCCTTTGGCCCCCACCTTTGCTTCATCAGCGTTCAGTAAGAAATATTCTTTGTGGATATGAAATGTCACTCGTATTGGGTTAATCGTATGAGCGACCAATTAGGTAAGGCCTTGTCGAGTCCCTTGGTGGTAGGAAGCACCTTCAAGTCCTGGACTTTCAACCTCGATGCAGTCAACGGTTGACTTGATACTGTTGCATTTATATCTATATATGGAAGTGGGGGGACTACTATGGTGCAATTCACGTGTCCCGGTATGTCTACGGAGTAATTCTATCGGAGATATCGGAGTGTGGGTCTCTGGAGCTTTGCAATTCAACCCCACTTCTCTGCCATCATCTTCTCACAGCTTCTTCCCCTCAATTACAAATCTAACCTTCAACACTTATCCTAAAATCCTCTCTCCCATCCAAATATCAACCCAAATCAGTCAAAATGGTCAAAGCCGGTATGTCTACCATCTTATATACCCTTTCGCTACCCCTGTCTCCACACCATTCGAAGTTTCCCGTCAATTGCGGGGTCGCTAGAGATAATATGAGCAAGATATTAGACCGCAAACAAGCAATTTGCAACTTGGGATGGCTCCAATCTAAACTCTTTCCTTACAAGCAGAGTCTTTGATCAGGCTCTGGCCTGTCATTGCCACGCCTCTCTTGTTTCTGCCCTCGCTGACATGTTGTTTGTTACACACAGTTGTTCAGATCCGAGGTGACTCCAAGATCACCGGAACCGTCACTTTCGAGCAGGATACCGAATCTTCTCCCACCACCATTTCATGGAACATCACTGGTCATGATGCCAACGCTGAGCGTGGCATGCACGTTCATCAGTTTGGTGACAACACCAACGGCTGCACATCCGCCGGACCCCACTGTGAGTGGCATCGATAAAGAAACAATGTATGAGTGGCAGGGCTGATTGATATTATACAGTCAACCCACACGGAAAGACACATGGCGCTCCTTCCGATGAGGTCCGCCATGTTGGTGACCTTGGCAACTTCAAGACCGATGCTCAAGGCAACGGTGTTGGCTCCGTTCAAGACAAGCTCATCAAGTTGATCGGCCCAGAGAGTGTTATTGGCGTATGTAGTGTTCTTAAAGTTCTGATATCTCACTAACATAATCAAGCGTACCGTTGTTGTCCACCAGGGCACTGATGATCTTGGAAAGGGAGGAAATGAGGAGTCCAAGAAGACTGGTAACGCTGGTGGCCGCCCCGCTTGCGGTATGTTTTCTAGAACTCTTGTTATACTGGAACTACTTACTTATGCTCTTTTATAGGTGTCATCGGCATTGCTGCTTAGAAAGTTATGCCTTCTAGAAGTGCAATTCTTAGAGACAATTAGTCTAAAAGCAACCAGGCTTGGTATTCCCCAAGCTAGGTCCTAGATAACCAGAAAATTGAACGCGTATTGTCAAAAATCAGAGCCTCCAATTGTGCCGTGAAGTATTGTATGGGTAGTTGTGAAACAAAATCTATTAATCTACTAGTTAGTAATTGTAGCAGAAGCGTCATATGTGGCAATAGATCAAGCTGCCCGATGGGGTTAGCCCATGGTGGGGTTCATCAAGCACACGACTCACTAACGACAATATAAACAGATAATCTCCAAAATATTCGTGTCCGAAACATTTGGAATCTCACCACGTCCCTTACAAAATACACGAACAAAATAGAATTCACGGAATTTTGCTCGCGCGATCTTGAGATATCAAAAAGCATTGGATTCATCTGTAAGTGAGCAATGTTTTCTTTACCGTGAACAATGGAGAGAGGTGCTCTAAACTGAGTGTTGTCCTTACGGATGGCACATTATCAACGACGAGGACCACCATGTACGATGCGGATATCAGCCACAGCTGCAAATGCGAAATTGAATATGGACCGAGCCTACCAGTGCCCATTCGCAATTCTCCATTCAATTCGTCGTTCCTTCCTCCTTCAACTGGAGCGATATTGCAGACACAAAACATCCCACCCGGGCTCGACCTTTCTTTCACACAACAACGGCCAAAAAGCTGCATCTCTTAGGTCTATGAGAATTGCTACTACATTCGTTAAGATAGGTTTTTTCGAAGCTCACCTAGGCACATTCGCTCCTTTTACCTTTCAATTGCATTTGCAACTTCACCTACTCTCCATTTTCCCACGACGCTTTTGATCATCATGACGGTGAAGACGGTCAAGATTGGATATTCCACTCCGCAGACTGGACAGTCATACAACATTTCTGGATCTTCAATTGTTTCCCAAAATCTCGTGGACCTCCCTGCTAACCTTCCTGAACCATTTCCTAGCTCCGGCGCAAATCTCCAAAACCCCCCACCTCGTGGAAAGAAATTCCTCCCAAACGTCCCTCCTGCACGATACAGCAATATGGTTCTCAACCAAGCGAAAGTAAAGTCCGTCATGAGCGGCGACAGCCTTGTCTTAGCCTCGATTGACAATCCGGACCGCGAACGAGTTCTTTCACTCGCCTACTGTACATCCCCACATCTGAAGAAGGACGGCGATGAGCAATGGGCCTTCGAGTCTCGGGATGCTTTGCGAAAGATGGTGGTTGGGAAGCTCGTCCAATTCCAAGTTCTTTACACCATTCCCAACACTAAGCGAGAATATGGCGTAGTCTTTTTGCAAGATGGGCGCAAGTTGCCTGAAGAGATGATCAGCGAAGGCTGGCTCAAGCTGAGGGAAGACGCTGGCCGAAAGGAAGACTCGGAGCAAGCTCTCCAACAACTAGACAAGCTGCGCCTCCTCGAAGCAACCGCCCGTAGTGAAGACAAGGGTTTATGGCAACCTAGTGGTGGACGAATCGATGTTCAACACGACATGGGCGATGCGCAAAGCTTCTTGGAAACTTGGAAGGGAAAGACTGCCGACGGCCTGGTCGAGCGCGTGTTAAGTGGCGATCGCATGCTTGTGCGTTTGCTGATTAGCCCAACCAAGCACATTCAAGGTAGACCACCCCTGAATACACTCTATATGTCAATATCTAACCTTGCTTACAGTAATGACTTTGGTTGCTGGTATCCGTGCTCCTACCACCGAACGTGTCAATCCTTCTAATGGACAAACACAACCCGCCGAAGAGTACGGAAATGAAGCTCGTCGATTCGTTGAGGAAAGACTGTTACAGCGAAACGTTAAAGTCAACATCCTTGGTCTTAGCCCTCAGAACCAGCTAATTGCCTCCGTTCTCCACCCCAGAGGTTCAATTGCAAAGTTTCTTCTGGAAGCCGGTCTCGCCAGATGTACCGACTTCCACTCAACTCTTCTTGGTTCAGAAATGCAAGCTCTCCGTGACGCTGAGAAGGGCGCACAAAATTCAAAACTTGGCATTTTTAAAGATCATGTTGCCAAGGCTGCTGCTCCTGGAGGAAATCTAGAGGTTCAAGTGACTAGGATTTTCAGTGCGGATGTTATATTCGTTCGAAATAGGACAGGCGTTGAAAAGCGAATCAACCTCAGCAGCATTCGTGGTCCACGGCAGAACGAGGCAAGTGAGGCGCCGTTCCGAGACGAAGCAAAGGAATTCTTACGGAAGAAAGTCATCGGAAAGCACGTAAGATTAAGTATTGATGGCTCGCGACCAGCAACCGAGGAGTATGATGCCAAAGAGGTTGCTACGATTACTCTTAACGAAAAGAACATTGGATTACTTTTGGTCCAGGAAGGTTGGTGCTCAGTCATTCGGCATCGTCGAGATGACACAGATCGAGCTCCAAATTATGACGAACTTCTAATTGCACAAGAAAACGCCAAGGAAGAGAAGAAGGGTATGTGGTCTGGAAAACCCGCCAAAGCGAAACAATACACCGATGCATCTGAATCTCTCCAAAAAGCTAAGATGCAAGTCGCCTTTTTACAGCGACAGAAGAAGATCCCAGCTATTGTTGACTTCGTCAAAGGTGGCTCAAGATTCGTTGTTTTGATTCCACGCGAAAATGTCAAACTGAACTTCGTCTTGGGCGGCATTCGAGCCCCTAAATCGGCTAGAAATCCTAATGACAAGGCAGAGCCTTTCGGCCAAGAAGCACATGATCTTGCTTCCAAGCGACTAACCCAACGAGACGTCCTAATTGACGTGCACACCATTGACAAAGTTGGTGGATTCATTGGTGCACTCTATATCAATAATGAGTCTTTTGCCAAGATTCTTGTTGAGGAAGGCTTTGCTACTGTCCATTCTTATTCAGCCGAGCAATCTGGAAATTCCAATGAATTGCAGGCTGCTGAGAAGAGAGCAAAGGAAGCAAAGAGAGGTCTATGGGTCAACTGGGATCCATCGCTAGATGTACCCGAGGAGGAAGATGAGTCACCACAAAATGGTTCTAACGGCGATGCTCCTGTTACCAGAGAAAAGGATTACCGCGACGTAATGATCACCAATATCGACGAAAGTGGAAAATGCAAGATCCAAATCATTGGAACCGGTACATCAGCTCTCGAGACCATGATGACTCAGTTTAAGAGTTTCCACCTGAACCCAGCAAATAAGGCTGGACTCACTGGCCCGCCTAAGACTGGCGAATATGTTGCTTCGAAATTTTCAGCAGATGGTCAATGGTATCGTGCCCGTATACGTGCCAATGATCGTCCAGCCAAGGAAGCAGAAATTGTCTATGTCGACTACGGTAACAGCGAGAAGGTCCCATGGGCCAAACTTCGCCCGCTAAACCAGCCTCAATTTTCACCGCAAAAGCTTAAACCCCAAGCCGTCGATGCCGTCCTCTCTCTCCTCCAACTCCCCACCCAAAAGGATTACCTAGACGAAGCCATTGCCTACATCAACGAAATCGCAGCCAACAAGGAGCTGGTCGCGAACGTAGATTTCACTGCGCCCGATGGAACTCTTCACGTCACGCTATACGATCAACATACGAGCGAGAAACTCACCGACAGCATCAACGCCGAAATTGTCCGGGCTGGCAACGCCATGGTTCCTACAAAGTTGAAGGGCTGGGAGCGCGGATATAGCGATGTGCTGAAGGCGCTGAGGGAGAAGCAGGATTTAGCCAAGGCGGAGCGACTTGGTATGTGGGAGTATGGTGATTTGACGGAGGATTAGAGCGGATTTGATGATGGAAATGGATGGATTTGCGTCCAAAGGCCCTCTCCTCTCCCCTCTTTCTTCTTTTCTGCACAAAATCGCGCGCATAATGACGACTTACGAACTTTGAGACTGAACTGCATGGAAGGTCACTAAAAGCATTATGTAGATGGAACACCAGAATGAATGCATACATGAACAAAAGATTTCCTCTTCATTCATCTAACCCAACCCTTGTGCTTTCGTCATTGAGATTTCATTTTCGTAATAGAATACCCTGCTTCTCGCTGTCTGAATCTCGATCAAAATCCTCAGGGGGATATTTGCTTACTGTGGCGTGCCGTGATATTCCTCATCGGAGAATGTGCTCGCGTCAACCTCCCATATGGAGAAGTCGACCACCTGAGGGAGGGGAAACATTTTGTTTAGGATTTGGGATTGTGCGCGGGGTTTTGGTTGCTGGGAGGCTTGGAGGCAGTTAACGGTTGGTTTTGACCTCTTTTCCAAAGAAGATATAATAATAGGAATATTTAGCAGTTTACACGATTTACGATGTAAACATATATGAGCTACTGAACTATATAAATGCTCTCACCAGCTCTTTATGATTACATGACAAGGCTATTATATTGCAAAAAATGGAGTAGCAGTCAACCCTAGCACATATGTAGGATACTAACAGTTGGGAAGGACACCGGTATCTAGGGATTGCACTGGAAAGTGTTGGAGACTTGATGATCACGTGTATAGTTTCTGCACGCCAAAGCTTCGCATCTTATAGAGTTGTTTGTTTTCTTTCAACATTTGATACACCAGCGTTCCACATCCTCCACACTGTGAACACGACATGCGCCTCCATTTTTCCATGGTGGTCTCCAATGTGATCGCCGCTAAAAAATCCACGTCTGCACATTGGCATTCCCGTCGGCTCCCGTCTCCCTCACCACCGCTCGTATTTATCCCGTCTTATATCTCTAGATTAGTATAGGGAATTGTCGATTGGATCCATGGAACGTGCTTCCGTTCCTATTTCTGGTATGCGAAGGAGTCTTCCATCCCTGATATCTGGGCCCCGAGCCTGAGGATACTTACTCTGAGTAAAGCTGCTCCTTTTACTAAGCGGCCTTTATTTCAAGTATAACTTTTAGCTTTACACTGCTTGTTTTCTGGATTACAGCATGTTCTCAAACACTTCTTTTGAACTTTTGTGTGATTTCGATCGTTGAGCAGCTTTTCGAGACACATTCCTCGCTTTCTCTGGTGATGTTTCGTCAAGTGTGAAGAGATACACCAAGAATTAAAATACATTCTCGCAAATTTCCCCATTCCCAGGTCACGGGGTTTCACTCGTTGATGTCCATATTTTCTCGAATTCCAAGCTTTGAAAGACATAATTTCGAAGGTCCTCGATCGACTCCTTTTTCAGCACGTATAGCGTTGTCCCAGCTACGCATCAACGCTCCAATCGCCATAAAGATTCTTGGGTCATTTACACGATGGCTTCATTTATACATTTTGCGGCAGGCTGAACACGTCAAGGAACTTATGGTACCACATCTAAAACAAATTCGATGCCCGTCCAGAGTTTCCACCACAGTCTACCCTACGACATTCAACCACGAAAATTTGCGGAAGGGATTGTGCAATGGCTATAGATGATCTCGATTCGAAATTCTCCGGAACCCTCTACAGTCCGATATTCTCCTGGGAAAATGTGGTCCCCTTATTATATCTCATTTATTTTGAGCATCTAATAAGATCAGATGCTCTGTGTGATTTGACCGTTAGGACATGGGAACTTGGGGCTGGAGTCTGGCTGTGTACTGGAATCAAGACTTGTTAGGTGAGTTATGGACCAGAACTTCTAGGATCGAAACTGGATGATATCCTGGACTTCTTTCAACCATGTCGCTCAACCTACACAGGCCGAGTCAGGGCAGTCCCATGGCAACCTTGGACAATACCTAAGAGATATGGGTATACCGCATTATGAAAGCTCATATCTGAACTATGTATATCCGGATGTTGCATTTCCATATTTTACAAATGATTCGTAGAGATCTTTACTGACTCTTTTGTAATAGAATCTGGGTTGACGCTATCAACAATCCAAGCCGACGTGAACCCCTAGGTTGCAACGTTCTTTGCACTGGGAATAGTTGGACCCATCTGTTGCCAACGTACTTGGGAACATGTTTGCATGAAGACTCTCAGCGGACTTGCAAACATCACGTATATTATTATATCGCCCACCAGCTGGACTTGTACTCATCGACAACCTCGTATCCCCGGCCATTTCCTACTAGCCTTCGCCGTCGGAACCAAGAAGCTCGAGCTTTCCGGCACTTCGATTCCCTCGGAATTTTATAGCATCAACGTCCTCCCGTTTTCCTCGTTCTGCTTGAGTCGTAGCGTTGAGGGCTATAAATTCGCCAATACTAATTTACGTCCATAACGAGTTGCAGGCTTCTAAGCAGTTTTCGATCTACTAACACCGTCTTTGTCGACGTCGGCTCGCAGTAATAATATCATTGCCCTAATGTCAAGCTCTAACGTGTTTCCTTTAGTCAATTGTTTTACCGCGCTTACATTTTTCTCATGTCAAAGTTAATACTTCGGGGATGCTAATGATAGCGCCATCAGTTTCAAGCAGAAGTTCGAGTTCAGCGAGCAGCTCACCAACGCCGTTAACTACATCGAGTTCGAGTTCGTCTGGGAGCAATTCTATCCCGACAACGTCGTCGATCATCACGGCTTCATCATCTTCCACCCTTCAGGTCTTGTCTCCGTCTACTTATATAAGTGCCTCGAAGTCGTGTGAAGCGTCAGCCCCTGCAGCTACACCAAACCCACCTCCTAGCTCCAAATGTTGCTTATGGTATGTCGTTCAGTCTGACGACAGCTGCGATAGCATAGACACTATGTTTGGAATTACATTTGAACAATTTGGGGCCCTGAATCCTTCGCTGGACTCAGACTGTTTCAACCTGATAGAAGGATTAGCGTGAGTATCTCAATGCAAGTGCCAAGGTCCATACTGACGAAAGTAGATATTGCGTTGGCGGAACGCCCGACATATCTACATCTTCATCGCTTTCTGCGTCACAGGTAATTACAACAACTGTGGCACCTTCCAATACCCGCCCATCCTTGTCGTACTCAGCAGCTTCAACATGCCAGTCCACCGCCCCAACGTATACACCACCCGGAACCACTTCACAATGCTGCAAGTACTACATAGTTCAATCTGGCGACACGTGCGATATGGTAGACACTATGTTTGGCATTACGTTTGCCGATTTGCGAGCATTGAACCCTGCCTTAGACTCCGAGTGCTTCAACTTATTACTAGACATTGCGTATGTGTCTCCATCTCCAGAGAAATATCCTTGCTAATGAATAAACAGATACTGCGTGCAGGGTACACCTCAAATCATATCCACGACTACGCTATCTTCAAGATTTCTGAGTATGGAAACTTCTTCCAGCATATCTACATCCGTAGTCGTTTCTCAATCAGTGTCATCCTCGATACTTAGCGTGTCATCTTCGCAATTGCCTCCCACGGTTTCACTGTCGGCCTCAATAGAGTCAAGTTCGGCAGATTTCAGCCCCTCGGCGATCTCTTCGGCGCCATTCCAATCGACGACTATAACGCCCTCTGCGAGCGAATCGCCAACCATCAGTAGTTCGTTAACCGTTAGCAGTTCGCAAGAAAGCCCTTCAAGTTCAATCGCATCAAGTACGATCTTCCAACCCTTAGCGACGAGTGGAGCTTCCAGTTCTATTGTCACTTCACTAAGTACATCTGCCTCGAACTCTGGTATTATAAGTTCATCACTGCCTTACCAATCCTCAAGCGGCGAACAGAGCCCATCCGTTTCAATCACAGGCGCTGCGAGCTCTACGATCTCTCAAGCTCTTTCCTATAGCACCATTTCTTCGCCTATATTGCTTCCTAGTACTGTCCAAACTTCTGCTTCGCAGTCGAGCCAAACGTCAGAAATCAGTAGTGCTTTTAATTTATCTGTCACCACCGTGCTAAGCGCTTCTGCATCGTCGTACAACACTGTAAGCTCCTCATTGGCCTACCAACCCTCAAGCAGTGTACAAAGTCCGTCTGTTTCTAGTTCAGACATCATATACTCTGCCTCTAGTAGCCAGCCAAGCGAGTTTATCTCTTCAACGAACTCTGCTGCAGCAAGTTCTTCGGGGATCAGCGAAGCCTCGAGCACCCAGCCCATTATCTCTACGTCTAATTTTGGCGGCGCTTCAAGTTTTATCGTTCTCGACCAGACCTCAAGCACCCAGCCAATATCTACGTCTGTTTTCGGCACTATAAGCTCCACGGTCAACCAGGCCTCGGACACTCTTCTGAGTGCGTCTACTTTCACCGGACGAAGCTCGATTACTGCGATCGACTTTTCTAGCAGCGAGCCAATCTTCTCGTCCTCAGCTTTTGTAGGAAGCTCTACGGCCACAGATCAATTTTCTAGCACCGAACTCATAATATCTTCGTCCATTGCCGCCGCAACAAGTTTTACAGGCAGCAACCCAGCCTCGGTTACTCCAGGAAGATTCTTTCCGTCTATGTCTAGCGCACCAAGCCTTGGAAGCTCTAATATAGTCTCGAATACTCTGGGAACGTTCTTTTCTATTCCTAGCACAGCGAGCTTTGGAAGCTCTAATCAAGTCTCGAGCAGCGAGCTATCACCTTCTTCATCTTTCCTGGCAGCAAGTTCTACGATCACCAAACAGTTCTCAAGTAGTGGTCTGGAATCTTCTCCTTCAATTTACATCCCAATGAGTTCTACACTCCAAGGCTCCAGCACAGAGGAAAGCATGACCGCATCCGCATCAACGATTGTCGAAGGTAGCTCCACAGCGCAAGCCCAAGTCTCTAGCAGCCAGCAGACTCCATCCGCTTCGGCATCCACGATCCTTGCGACTAGTTCAATTTTACAATCACAGATCCCTAGCTCTATCAGTCAACAAGCTACATCTATATCAGTCTCAGGGTCTGTCCTTCCCAGCTCTGCAGCTCAGACGCAGGTTTCCAGCAGCGAGCAAAGTGCATCAGCTTCTGCATTTAATCCTCCTGAGACTAGTCCCTCGGGATATAACCAGACTTCTAGCAGTCAACAGACATCATATCCAAATGTAATTGTACCAGCTTCAGCGTCTGGCTCGGCCTTCACGCTTACCGGCTCCACATTTCAGACACAGCCTTTTAGTAGCTCGCAAGCTGGTTCAGCATCCGAGTCTGGTCAAGCAGTTTCCAGTTCTACAATATATAACCAGGCTTCTAGCAGTCAACAAATTCCTTCAAGTACACTCTCTGTTGCTATCAGCTCACGAAGTCAAAGCCAGATGTCTAGTGCTGAGCAAAGTGCTTCCCAGTCCACTCTACTTCCAAGTAATATCATTAGTGCAGCATCAGGTACTCCAAGCCAAGGTATTGGATTTAGTGTTTCAGCATCAGTTGTGATTTCAAGCAACGCAGCTCGCACATCCAGCATACAGGAAACCGCTACGACATCTACTAATACGGCCAGCACTGTGGTTGGGGCTCAGAGTAGTGTATTCAGCTCGATAACTGCGCTGGTGTCCCCTGCTGGTAGTCTGAGTACACAAGAGACGACCACAGCAGTTTCCATATCTGCCAGCCAGTCCCTATCCATCAGCAAGCCTACTCAGTCCCAGATATCGCAAACTTCTCAAGCTTCACTTTCCAAGACTTCTTCAGGGGCACTTCCATCAGAGTCAGCAATACAAAACTTCACCCGAATTGTATTCCGGGTTCTCAACAGAGCCATCCCTTCTGACAATGGCCATTTCCTTGGACCGTGCAGTCCGATCGTCTCTGGCACCTGCAATTCCACTGAAGCATTTAGGCTCTTGAACAGCCAGCTGATCTCAGGTAATGAAATATTATCAACGAATACCGGGACTGCTTGGCAGCCATTTGCTTTAAGTCCAGTTGCAGGTGACATTACTACAGTGGTCGGTGTTCAAGATAATCACCTGTTTTGGAATGATGCTTTCTTCGACGGCGGGTCTGCTATCTTTTGCGAAATGTCGAATGGCCAAATCAACATCTTATTCCAAGGTTTGGTTGATGAAGAGGATCCTACGTATCCCGTTGATTGTATGCCGGTGGACCTTGTCTCTTATCCAGGTAAGTTTATGTTTCCCACTCTCTTCCAAAGTCTGCTGTTTAGTACCCAAGAAAGGACTGACTCTGACTTCTTAGCCTCACAATGCGCCGATTCAACTTCGTCTTCAATTCCCACACTAGAGCCCACCCCATCCATAGCTTCACAGTCAATAAGCGGGGTATCTTCAGCGCAAACATCAATAAGCTTGTCCTCTGAAACGTTAAGGCCCGGGACTTCCTCGTTCTTCGGATCCGTAACGATATCTTCCGTGGTCTCTTCTCAACCGCAAGCAACGTCATCAGGATCTGCAAGTGAGACAAATCCATCGCAGTCGTCGGTGGTAACGGCCCCAGCTTCACAAACCGTTGGTACATTATCCCAAACCTCGGACGAGGCGGCTTCTTCGCAGCAATCTTCAACTGTTTCTACCAAATCTTCACTTCTCATAGAAAGTACGTCTACGGAGCAGATATCCACGCTTTCCTCGGGCATTTCACAATCACTCGTACCCTCATCCGCAACTGTCATAGCGAGCATAAGATCTACACCACTGGGAGCAAGTTCATCCGTATCAGTAGCTGCAGATTCAGGTTGCAGTTCAGCTCCGATACCGACGATTACAATATTTATAACAGTCGCGGGTCAGCCCGCACAAGAGACGACTTCCCTTGGGGCTTCTCAATCGTTGTTAATAACTTCTTCGGGTATCTCGAACTTAGAAACAGGGATATCGGTCGGGAGCGAGCGTATAACCTCCCAATCCAGTGGCACGACCACGGTTTTCTCCTCCAACACTGGGTTCAATACTTCCCCGCCTACAGCATCGGCCTCAATTACGGTGGAAGCAGTTTCAAGCTCAGGGCTGGGAACGACTGTAGAAACTCCACTCGGGCCATCTACAAGCCCACCAGTCGTAACATCATCCAACTTCTTCGGGTCGCCGACAACAGTAACATTCCAGCCACTGTCGGAAACCACCATCTTTTCTACAAGCCTAGAACAAACAAGCGCTTCTGGAACTCAATTGCCGTCAACTGCCTTTACGGCCAGTTCTGGCGACCCTGCAAGCCTAGGAGTAGCGAGTAGCTCTGAGATTCTGTCGATTCCGTCATCTACTGCTACCCAGCCAACAAGCCAAAGCAGCCCCGTTGCTACTAGTCTCTCTACGATAGTAGTACCAAGGGTATATGGAAGAGAAAGAAGGCATGTATGAATGGATGAGCAAGTGTGTGTGTATGGTGGAACAATGGAGTGTGTTCGGAAGGGAGACAAGAATTAATGCTGGATGTGGTAGTGAATGGAATCCTACGTGCGGATCCACAGATCGGTCATTAAAATGTTTTTTTTTTTCTATCTAGTTCTTTTGGCGGCGCGGTATGTTTGATTTCCGCGGTGATGGATTAATGTGCAAGTTGTGTTTCAACATTAGGCCGAGATTACGGATTATAGAATAAGTTATTAAAGAGATTATAACTTTACGTAATGTTAGTATTAGACCTACTTTTCTGTATTCGATAGTTAAGTTCCCCCCGACGTCCTCTTTACTAGGTACATAGGTACTCGTGCCTACATGTACTGACTGAGGTACCTATGTACGTGAGAGTTGCTGAACAGTCCGATTCCAGGGGCTCGCTTGTTGACGACGCCTTATAGTCAACAAACAGTCTGTACATATCGCACCCACAACACAACTCATAGCTATGGGCTCACTCTTTTCAAGCTTCCGTCACCTAGTCACAAAGTTCTTCTTTCAGCTACAGCTGCACTGTCTCTACAAAGTCCGGCGCCGCGCCAGAGAACTCCAGATTCCATCATGTCAAGGACAAGAGCGGGAAGCTTGTTGGTTTTAAGGTCCCTTTCCGTCGTTTGGACGTTCGAAGGATAATTCACTTCTCAAGGCTGGTTTGATTTACTTCCGGTTAGTGTATTTTTTCTCCTGGCTTTTCAATTTTGATAAAGTACCTCGTGTGGGCTGCCAGCTGACACTCTGAATTACAGCTATATTATATAAAGATTCACTGAAGAAAAATCATTATACAGAATTAATATTATTATGATCAAGTTACAGCAATGCGAAAGATGTTCGAAGGGCAGGTAATAGTGTCACTTCGTGGGTTTGAGGATAATTATGTGGATTTGTGGAGTGAAAATCGGTCAAAGTCTCATTTCACAATCGTTGTGTAGATATTCCTATCGCCTGAATCCCATGATACCCGCTTCTGATGCCCAACTCAAACGACGCCTCCTAAAACTCCATTGTCCTGTCTTGGTCAACCGGCCTTATCAAAACACAACGAAAAGTGTATTCGCAACTCAACGCTCAAACTCTATAACCTTGGAAGACACAACGCTCGCGCTCCGAGAACGACCAGCAGTCGGGGTCAGAGAATCCTGTTGTTTCACCTCAGAGACACCATCCTGCCCTCTGAGGCTCATTGCCTCTGCGTCCGCGCCTTCTAGAAGATCTCTATCCTCAGAACGAACAGTGCGTCCTGCATTGCCACCCGGCGTCCGAGGTTCATCGTAGCCTTCCTCGTCGTCCTCGTCATCATCGGGTCTGTGGACGGCGTTTTGCTCCAGCTCTTTCTGGGCCTCGTCCATGCGCCGTCGAACCTCGGCCGCAACACGCATACCATCCGTGACAATGTTGTCCAGAACGCCGCGTAGACCTTTGCCAGGTGGCACGAGGCCGGCAGAACTGGTACCGCCGACACTGGGCTGAGGAGTTGATCGTCCGAAGCCAATGTTTGAGAATGTGGTGAGGCTAGAAGCCGATGATGAGGCGGCCGCGACCATCTTGTCGGATATGCGGAAGGAAGCTGGAAACGAAGATTCAAAGAACTGCTCGAGGAGCTCATCGGCAAGTACGACCATGCGGAAAGTGGGTAGCGTAATATGGAGAGGTTTGGACGGGTCGAGAGCAGCATTCGCAGCTTCCGCATGGGCCTTGGACACGCTACGATTCCTAATGTCCGACTTATCTGATGCAGCGGGTATACTTGGAATGCCAGTCGGTTTCTTGCCCCGCACAGGCGCAGAATCGCCAAGATCTAGAAGATCTTCCTCTTCATCGCTGTCATCACCAATTCCGAAAGAATCGGGATCAGCCAAGCCGTCTGAAGCCGATTCCTCGACCTCGGTCACCTTGTTTTGTGGATGATCAGGATCCGCATATTCAAAACAACGCCTGATGAAGGCACTGACGCTACTCAAGAATCGCTCGTTTGTATTTCCTTGCATGCCTTCCGGTTGATAGGGGTTGGGGTTGTCAGCCTCGTACTCGCTCAAGCCTGTCATTGAGCTGGATGGAGTAAGAGAGCCCTCTAGACCCCGACGCGAGAGGAAAAGCAATGCTTCCGAAATGCGTAGAATTCCCTCGCGGTCCACTTTTCCATCTCCATCATCATCGTAAAGCTCGAAGAAATATGTGATACTGCCCATGATATCCCCCTTTCCCTTTATATGCGCGAGTCCCGTGACGACATTTTGAAGGGTCAAAGCCGAATTCATATCCACGTCCCAACGTCGAAATAATCGTTGCATAAACTCGTGGTCAGCCGGTTCGGGATTCCCAGGACCCCAGGGTGAAAGTGAAACCTCTCGTCGTCTGACGCTGTTGCCAAAGTAAGAATGCTTTTCCGATTCTGAAGTGTTATCTTTCCCGGGAGGACTTGGCGAATCTGTAATCGCCCATCTGGCCATACCCGCAAGGAACTCTCGGAATCCGTCATAATCCATGAGCGTGGGACTTGGTCCGAGTCCTACCCGTCCTTTCTCCACAACTTGATTTTCAGATAAGCCTGTCACAACCTCTGCAGCCTTGGCTCTTCGTGCCCTGTCCCGTCTTTCGGTCTCCTCCATTATGATCTGACTTCGTTGCTGGCGCTCATATAGCACTCCATAGAATCGGTCATACAAGGAACCAAGGTCGTCGACACTAAGTCGCTTGCTATCGGGTCCAAGGTTTCGTATCGAAGTCCTCTTAGCAAAGCTTTCTATGCCGTTCAAAACACTGTTCTTATGCTTCATACGTTGCTCCGTGATGCTGTTTTGAGTGATACCAGAAAATTCCTTGAATGCTACAACCATGAGCTCCTGAAAACGTGTGACGGCTCGTAATTTGGCGTTTTCGGATTTTGGATGCGCTGATTCGTCTAATTTCGAGAAGTATGACTTCAGAACCGATATAAAAGCTCCGTCATCGGCAGCGTCTAGAAGCTCTTCTCCATTTATACGCAAAATAGCCAGACCAACTTGAAACAGTACCTTTGGACCTTCTAAAAAGAAAACATCTAAAACACGGAAGGCAAAAACCAAAGGCATGGAGTTGATATATAGTGACAAGAACCATGGAAGTGATACAACGGAGAGCTGAACATCGGATTTGACCAGGTGGTCCCAAAGGATTGGCATAGTCTTTTCAACCAGAGACTCGAATACTTTCTGGTCGAGTAGAGTGCCGTACATGGTTGTTGAGTAGTATCCCGGGAGTAGCCGATCGCAGAGGGTGGATAGCAAGAAAAACGCCTGGGATTCGGACATGTATATAAGGAGCGCCGCAACCACAATATTCATAGCTTGACAGTATCCCACCTCTTCGTTGGTCCAACTGTATGCTGTGAGAACCCTTCTGAGCCGGCCGATACCCTCCTCGCTTTGAAACCCGGGGTATTCGGGAAGACTTCGATTTAGGTCTTTTTCGATCTCGTCGATCGCGAGAGAATCGCGACCTTCATACTTTGCCAGAGTGTCTGCGAACAACATAGGGTTCTCTAGTCGCAAAAATAGCGATCCAGATGTCTGTTCCCATATTTCCCCACGCAGTCGATTTGGCAGACCGACGCGGATAAGTTTGTGAAAAGTCGGTTGTCGAATTAATGTAACATTTCGTCCATAGTCTCGCAGATATTCTCCCCATAGTCTCATCTTGCTCCTATCCCTCAACTTTTTGTGATCACCGGGGTATCGAAATATCATTCCCAGCCCAGCATCTGGAGGAACACTGTCTTTCTTCCCATCTTTCTTGGTTTCACCTGGTTGCAGCAGATACTCAGAATAACATTCCGCGACGACCTTCTTCAGCTTCCCTACATCACCTACGCCACCCTTGAGGCCTTTTTTGAGCCCATCGCAGAATCTTTCACAAGCTTGTCGAGTCCCAGCCAACTGTATTGTTATTTTCTGTTGTGGGGCAGGGGTCTTGGCGGCATCGTTCGTAGGGCTATTGGTGAGGCCGTTCCAGGTCGTAATCGCCAATGCAAACTGAACCGCGGGTCAGCTATGAGTTCACAGGTGTCGGGGGAAGGCAGCATACCTGATACTGTTGGCTATGCAACCGTTCCACACGTCTGATAGCGCACAGAGGTAGTGTGAACCCGTTTCCTCCCGGTCCACCACCATGTGTTTGTCCTGTAAAGCCAGAAGATGTGCTTGTGCTCGCCGACTGCAGGAAGCTAGTGGGCTGTGTTGAGAAACACAGGTAGGCCTCACTCAGGTGCAGTTTTCCCTCATAGTGGTACCCTCTGTCTCGGTCCTTGTCCTTCTCGCCTTGTGTTGCATTCGGGGAGTACGCGACCGGTGGGGAGATTGTGATCTCCGCTGTGATTTCTTGCAGAGGGGTCTGGGAGTCGGGCAGACGAAACTGATGGCGGAAGAGAGTAGATTTGGCAGGATTGCGGTCAGAGGGAGAGATGTTGAGGGCTTGGGTGGGGTCAATGAATGACTGGGCCTTCTGCACAAGGCTCGAGAAGTTGAACATTGTTCATGGTATCTGCTGCGTAGCAGATACAGGAGACGTGATACAGGATCTCGTAGAGGTTGTTGATGTCTTTACGAGTATTCCATTCCTTTCAACGCTTCAGCTCTCCATGCGATGTCATGCCGCGCTTGGGGTCAGACGCGCTAGTGTTTTGCCGATTTCATTCGCTCGTTTCGGACCCCTATTTCATTCCAGGGGCTGAATATTTATTTTCTGTTCATCTCTCAACCTTGTTTAGAGCCATATGGTAGTTGAGTCAGAACAGATATAAGCTTTAAAGTTAGTATAAGGATTCGACATTCAGGATGCAAAGCACTTTTGACAAGGCTGACCATTTGACATATCACGAGTCTAGGAATGAACTCGGGGTAACCGGAAAGGGGTTCAATCTTTACAAATGTTGACTCTGGAAAACCCCAAATACTATTATAAATCTTGTATCAAGGTATAATATTCATAGACACGCCCTAGAGAGTATCAAGTACCCAACTAAAAAGAGAGTAACTAGCACTGGCCTAAATCAGATACCGTAGCTGACCTCTTCAGCCCTCCATCCAGTACTCACTTTACTATCCCCTACAAACGTAAATATAAATTTACTCGCAGTCTTTGCATCAACCTCAACGACCAAAGTATACTCCCTCGGATACAGAACTAAATCTCCATTTTCGTCCACCCTACTATACCCCACCTAACCTGTGGCAGCTGGTACGGACTCTTGCTCGGCAGTAGCGATAGTGGCATTACATTGCTATGTCACATTGAGAGAACATTCCATCATCTCGCTCATTTGGCTGGCACGATGTCACCCCGTACAACATAAGTCTGGATACGCGAATATCCGTTGTTGTGTCTGGACTGGAATCACCCTCACGCAAGTGACTGACGCGAACAACAAAACATGTCGGAGAAACCCGTTGGATATAGTTAAGTTTAAGCACATCAACTGACCTTTATAATATGCGGCTTGTGATTCTTTGTGGCCCGTAGTCAAATACATTTGTTCTACCTGTTTGTTCATTTCCCCACTTCGGTTCTTTTGATCTGCCCCTTTTCATTCAGAGTTCATATCATGTCTAGTAGCATATAAACAAATTGTCGGCGTTATTCCACAATTATCTTATCGTCAATCACCCAACCTTCTTCCGCTGATTTGCTTTCGATCATAAGCCATCCAGCATTTTATTCCAGCCAAGAAACCATCGTCATAGTGGTCCTCATGAAGAGCTTTCTTGTCTTTGTATCAGGCGTCGCTGCTCTCACTACTGGAGTTGGTAAACGAGATGCGTCGAAATTGAACAATAGTACAGCGACCATTGTCTTAAAAATCCAGGCGTTCACCGATGTTGCCACTAACTACACTGGGGGTACATCGCCGGCTATTTCAGTCTACGTCAGGAACCCCCGTATCATTCTTTATTCATGTATCTAACAAAATCGTAGACTGCAGACAAGGGTCTTCAAGATGCCCTACAACAGGGAATTGATGCAGCACATACGATTCAAAACCCTCCTATAAGCGCTGACGACGAGGAATTACTCGCGCCTCATCTCATACCTATAGTCCCGAAATCACAAGCTGCTCTTAAAGCTCTGAAGGACAAAAGAGATCTCCTCGTCGCCGCAAACGTTAGCGGCATTGTCAAGACTGCTCTTTCGGATACCAAGACTGCTAATGACCTTTTTGCGGATGCTGTCACTGCGGTCCTGCCAGCCGCAGAAAATAGTTTCGCTGTCCAATACAAAGCTGCTCTGGACGCAGCTTATGAAGATGCAATCGATTATTTCAATGCCATCTAGTTTGACATATCATTATCGTCACCAGATGTTGATTTATGTTGTCGACTTCCAGCGCGTTGAGAAGTTAAATTTGGGGCAGAATGTAGTGTGGAAGAATAACTCGACGATATTTTCATTGCGTTTGGGGTCTGTACTCGTAGTAGAAGCCAGCGAATGATCATGAGGATTTCGTGAATCACCCTTCGTTTGAGTTCTCCACGTCTGCAAAATTATTCTGTGATCTGGCTTGAGAGATAAACACGATATTGTTATGAGCTTGTAATTTCTTCCTTGCAGGTGAGAGACAGCAGGTTCTGGGCATCAGACTCGTACCTCATAACGTCAACTTCTTCGGCGCGATAATACCGTAGATTGGCATGCTTCCTAATTGTGACTGACTCTCTGCTGTCTATATGTAGGTGACTTCGTCTCTGGAAATGTTTGCGCACGGCGTCTGATATATATAAGCCCAAGGTTTGCCAAGTCTAATCCCAATTCAAGCTTACAGAAGCCCTTTCTACATGAATTAGAAAATTAACTCTAAATCTGATATATTTAGATAAATGTGGCTAGAATTATTGTGATTTAAACTAAATAAAGCTAATAATGCGAACGGCGCTTGTGGATTGTAAAAGCTGATCACCTTTACAATAGCCGAAGTATATAATTTAATCGTCTGGATTTCCCTTTCCTGCTTAAAAGCTCCTACGATTTGCCCTAAACCTCTGCCACACAAGCCCCGTCGAAAAGTCGATGGCGATCATATCATCTATGCAACAAGACATGTAGAGGTGCCGGATAATTCATCACATTTTGTTCTCTGCGACGTCGGAGATGCTCAATTTGGAGAGGAGACATATATTGGAGAAGTTATGCCAGATCTCTACTGGGTGCCAGAGATCGTGCTTGGAGTACATTGGAATGAGAAATCTGATATTTGGAGCGTCAGCTTAATAGTAAGTAAGGAAAAGAATATTCATTTCGGACTTTATACTGACTTTAATGAAGCTCTGGGGTTTTGTTTGAAGGAAAGCATATGTCCAACGAACGACTTCCAAGCAGAGATGCTTCGGTTCCTGCTCATATAGCTAGACTGGTTGCTTTGATGGGTCCTCCGCCAAAAGATCTTCTCAAAAGAGGGCAGTTCTCGGCAACACCTTTCGATGCAGATGGTGCGTAATTACATAATTTCAACGACATATATGAGACGAGTACTAATTAGCATAGGCAACTTCACCCCAGATATTCCATGAGCGCAGACCTCACTAGAGACTTTTAAGGAAGATGGTTCAATGGGTACCCGAGGATAGGAAATCTGCCAAGGAGCTCATAAAAGATCCGTGGCTAAATATTGATTGACTAAGCCAATCCAGCGACGTTCTCGACGATGAGGAATGCAAAGAAGTATGTCAATACGTATAATGGAAGCTCTAGCTTACTTTTAACACTTAATAGCTCGTAATAGAACTCTATTTTCGTTCGAGAATGATCCGACAATGGCCAAGATACTTATTCGAGTGGGTAATTTCAATTTACACAGGAACTAAGTCTCGATATGCATCAAAATTGACCATGGGTCCGCTGAAATAGAAATTAGTCCGGCATTAAGCACAAGGAGTTCGTGGTCACAAAGTCAGACTTGTTAGTAGTTGAGGTTTATCCCTAGACACACGAATATAGGCTCGCCGGGCACCGGGTAAAATCCCAGACTTTCTAGCTGGTTTCCTAGATAATCACGGTTATAATATACTGCTTATATAGGTCGCTATAATATGCTACAAAATGAAGATATATTCACAACCAAAACCAGAGTCAAGTCTTACCAAATGCATACTAGCTAGTAAGAAGTAATCACCCCTGTGATCCCAACAGGAGGTCTTAGACTTCTGATATTAATTATATTACGAGTATTTTAAATGTTGAATCAGCTTAGGATATTAAATAAATCAAGGAGTCTTATTATAAACTGCATTAAAGTACTCCATATCACTTGATACGGTTATCTGGAACATCATTGCGCATACGTGTGGTGTGTTCCGAATAAGGTCAGCGAGGGTCATATATTAAAATAAGGTAATTTCCTATAAAGATACACCATAAACAGCATCAGTGGTTTAGTGGTAAAATCCATCGTTGCCATAAAGGGTTAGTCTATACTACTATCCTTTCAACTTCGATGGGCCCCGTGTTCGATTCACGGCTGATGCATTAAATGTTACATTATGGACTGTTACCAATATCTTTTTGACGTTTTCTCTCTTTTTGTTATTATATTATTGCTGTATAAGTTTTGGCAGGTTGGAGTATTTTAAGTGCTAGAGCTTTAGCGAAAGCCTGAACTACAGGGGTTGGAATGCTGAGGTGTGGCTGCATTTATAAGAAGAGTGGCAGGAGCCAGCCACAAGTCTAGGTACTCGTGGGTGCCTCAGGCGACCACAGAGCACAGGCCTTCGCGCTTCGCCCCGTAATAGACAGGACAGGGTCTGTTGCTTTTTCATGACGTGCAAGCTACTTGTAACTTGTATGTTTCTTTTAACTTGTGCCCAAACAACTTTAAAACCTCAAGTTAACCTCGCAATGAGCTGACAATGGCGACTAGCAATAATGCTTCAATGGCTGACCTCAGCCTCTACATTTTGACTTTCAATTGCGGTCTATCTGCTATCGATGTAGATGCCTTTGCATCTCAACTATTCTCCGGCCTCACAAGCCCCACCTTACCCGACCTTCTCGTCCTCTCTCTCCAAGAACTCGCTCCCATACCCTATGGATTAATAGGCGGATCTTTTCTGGTCCCCTACTTTTCGAGGTTTTACCATGCGGTCCAAAAGGGGGCGCGAAAAGCCTCCAACGCAACAGACAATGCGCCAATATACACCCCGATATCTGCACGGAACGTAGGCATAACTGGAATAATGGTATTCGCCAAGGACCCGGAAGCAATACAAGATATTGAAACTGCAGGTGTTGGGGTCGGAATGTCAGAGATGGGGAATAAGGGCGCGGTGGGAGTACGGTTCACATACAGAGACAAAGGTTCCTCCACAGAGTTGACTTTCGTATCTGCACATTTAGCCGCAATGGAGGACGAAGTACTACGTCGAAATGAGGATTGGAAGAACATAGTTCGAGGCCTCATCTTTTCGTCAACAACTGCGGATCGCAAGCAAAACGCTGCTTCACTCCCGGGAGACCAGCGACCCCTCCTTTCAATATCGCCCCAAGACGCCTCAATCTACAAACCAACCTCACACCTCTTCGTAGCTGGCGACCTCAACTATCGCACCTCCACAATCAAACCCTCTCCCACCGATCATTTAGAAACCTTCCCACAACCACACGACGACCCCTCCTCGGAGCAGCATTACTCTACACTCTTCCTATCCGACCAGCTCAACCGCGAGCGCCACGCAGGCAGGACCTTACATGGCTTGACCGAGGCAAAGGTCACCTTTCCCCCGACCTATAAATATAATCTTGAAGAACCGTATCTTAAACTTGACGAAGAATTGTCTGCATGGCATTGGGCAAAGCACAGATGGCCCAGTTGGTGCGATCGAATCCTATACCTTGATATTCCCACGTGCTCTCTACCCAACCCGGACTCAAAATAACCCCACATAAATACTCCGCCCTCCCATTACAACCTACAACAGACCATCGTGCCGTTGCACTCGAGGTTTCTGTTCCTTTGGTGCCAATACCAGCTCCGTCTGAGGATGAAGAGGGCGATGATCCGAGGATACATCCGCCGTTTGAGATAGATATTGATTGGAAGAGTAAAAGGGATAGAGCCAGATTGCTCGAGTTGGTGACGGGTTACTCAATGTACTTGACTACTACGTGGGAGGGTAGAGGGCTTGTGATGGCGATGGTCGTCGGTTCTGTAGGCGCTTATTTCGTTATCAGGGCGCTGTTGGGGATGTGAGGGAGCTCTGACAAAATATCTAATTGGTAGGTAAGTAATGCAATAACATTCAATCAGTCTTGCAATAGGTTTGTGATCTTCTATTTTGGGCAGTGGAAAGCAACATGCAATGCGTGTCTGCTAATTTGAATTGTAATACTTTATTATTTTTACCAAGACGGACGCCTATGCTCATTTCAATACAGGAAGATGCGTTCTCCAATCAATTTCTGAGCTGGATGGATAAAGGTCAACATGGAAGTGAATTGCCGAGAAACAGACGCATGAAGATTTCGCATTGCGGCTTCTTGACCTCCCTCCTACGTGCCAGAACTTCCACCCTTCCACAGCACCAAGTTGGGTGAGAACAGCAGTGACTTCAGGGCAATCATTGCCTTTACCATCAACTCGACTTGCGTTTTTTCATAAAAGATAGGAACCAGAGGATTGGTGCTGTACAGAAGGTCTTTGACTACAAGCTATTCAGAGATGCAGAGTTCTTAGCTCTTTCTGCGTGGTCTGTTTTCAGCATAGATTATGTGATTTTGTCGTTTTCTCTGCCAGCATATGCACTTAGCATCGGACTGACAACTCAACAAGGTGCGATCGTTGGATCAATGTTGAAGGGGAGTGAGGCCAACCCCTTGTTGATAAGGTACGTAGTTTCGCTTAGGGAATAGGGGAGGTTTGACGAGGTCTGATTGCTTGGCGCGCGCGATAAGTTCCAGTACAACCCCCCGTTTATCGTGAATGGCGAAGAAGAGCATATGGTAAGTTGGAGGATGTTGATATGCCTGATAGCTGGTCTTGATAATGACTGCTTTGAGCTATTCTTCCGGGTAAAATAGAATGGTAGGCAACGTATCAATTATAAGCACGTAGCCACCAGATTGTTTTTGAATATCTTTGCAATTGAAGATGAACGTGTATATAGAACTGCCGTTTAACTAGGGTAGTACCGTAGATGTCCTTTGATCGGCCGAGGGTTGAGTAGGATTTTCGAAAGTGATAAGAACACGCAAGATCACCAAAATATGGCATACTGCATGGCTATTGAACCTTCCATCACATAAGGTAGTATAGCCTCTCAATCCTACAGTTACGTGTGCTGGATGTACTGCAACGTGAGCTTGTATGCAAGAATGGATAAGGGGGATGAGTCACTAACCATTCTCGCAGTTCTAAGCCGAGTTGTCAACCGCTATCGTGTTGATTTTCGTAGACTATTCGGTCCTTTTCTCTTCTATTCATATCATCCAACCTCATGGATACAGTAACGAGTGCTATTTCTGAGTTCCGCTTGGTCGCGAGAAGTTTGGAAAATGAAGATGCAGTCTTTCCTCACCAGCCAGCATTAATGCTCTCTTCCATTTTAGGCAGAGACTCGTCGACACCTTATTGTAAATAAGCAGGGATTGTGCAAAACGACATTGAAGATGTCCCGATGATCCAAGAGTATGAATAACTTTTTTCTTCTGATAGACAGTTATGCTATAATGAAAATTTAATCTTATAACTGAATATTTGTGGGGCCTTGGGACCAATAACCGTATTGCTTCCCAAGACATGAAATCAAAGATAGGACCAGTGAAATCAGTATGAAATTAGTATAGAATCTACACCGCGTAAGCAGTATAACTTTATCTGCAACTTTTGCGAACCATGACCAGTCCGACTCCGTCGATTGGTGCCACATAGTCTGCATGAAGTGAAGAACATGTATGAAACGGAATGCGAGGAATTTCTATTTCTTGGCAAGCATGACGTGCCTTAGCATTAGATGCCAAGTGATAAGGCGGGTATTCGTGGGTAGGGCAGGTGAGCTATCTGAGCAAAATCCTTCGAGTACGGACAAGGGGAAGGAGTAAATCCCACCTCCCTGTTTAAGCGATCTCGCTTAACGACAACCACCACTTTTTAATAAATATTATTTATTGACCTTACAATCCTTGAACTTCTATATGATCGCTTGTTATAGTGGGATAAATGATACAGTAAGAGTCATATTTGAGCTGCTAACGTGTGGCAACAATAGATACGCATCAAGTGCAAAGCTCTTAGTTATTATTATTGCAAATAGTATGACTCTAAGGTGTCATAGATAGGAGTTTAGGGGGGGGGGGGGGGGGGTGCAGATCCACCGGCATCGTAATATGTGACTGCCATGAGGAATAACAAATTCTTTCATTAAAGGATTTGCTACATGTAGCTAGTGGTAGTATCAACGTTTTATGAGAGTTGAAAAAATGCATATATCACATTATGAGAATAATTTTGGAATACTAAAAGTCTATTGCTTTTAATATAAAATCTATAAAATGAGTGCCTATAATATAGTTATAGTTGAGAAAGAAATCTTGTAATATTTCTACCTTATATTCATAGTAGCGCTATATAAAGTTGGAAATAAGGCTTGGGAATCTTAAGCAACGGTTTAATGAGAGTTGAGTGCAAAGAGACGTCTAAATTCCAATGTATCATGACCCATAAACAAGCAGCATACAATAAATGCAAGGGATATCTATCAACGCTTCAGTATCGCTATCTTTCAAAATCTTGCTCGAGACGAAAGACGTTAAATTGGCAAAATGGATCTCAGTTTACACGGGCAAGCAATCACGAGTCCCAAATTGGACCGAATGCTGGGATACCCATATACTCCAGATCCTCCACAAGTTTTGTCGTCAGCTTCGGGTTGGAAATGACTATCACGGCCTCGGACTCAGTTTCCTTGTAGAGCTGCAGTACTGTCGGCAATGTTGATGGTCTTCCCATCGTCGACGTATTGTGAATATGAGCACGCTTCCCCAGCGCCGTTATAATGTTCCCGATCTCAGTTCCATACGTTGTCAGAGGATCTCGCGTTGACCAGAAAAGATTGATGCGGGTACTGTTTGACATGATGACCGGTAAACAAGGGGCAATTCCTGATCCTGTGGCGACGAGCAGGACACTCTTGAACATCGGCGCTATCCGGAGGACTCCGCACGTTGGTGTTCGTCTGGCCCAAATTTCTCGGGGTGGGCTGTTGATGAGGGCCTTTGTCCAATCGCCGGCATTGGAAATGATGAGAGAGAACCCCTTTTGGCCGGGTTGAGACCAGGTGGCGAAGGCGTGCCATTCAAACAGAGGCCTGGAAGATAGACGGATGGTTGTTCCTGGTCCAGGAGTGGCGTAATCGAACTTGATGCGTAATGCATGTTTTGAAAGTTGTTCTGATTCAACCTTGACTTTCCGGCAGTTTAACCAGGTGATAATAATGCTGAATGTAGCGATGAAGAGAAGCCAGATATTGGGACTGCCGAATAAAGCGGAAGATAATTTCTGGCTGGAGCGTCGATTTAGATCGGTATTAAGAACCGTGAGAGTCCATAGAAGAGCCAAACTTGACCAGCCAGCTAGTCGGTGAACAATCTCGAAGGCGTTATGAAGCTTAGCACGGATCGATGGATGAGCCATGACGATCATGGACACAAGTAGACAATCCAAAATGTAGACGATGATAATGAGGATCCAGTGTTCAGCGGTCTTGGATTTTGTAGAGCAAAAGCTGATGGTGCTTTCGACACATAGAAGAATAAACCAAAAAGTCGCTGCTACACCACATCCACTATGAAGACCTCCCAGATGATAGATCTTCCCTACCCGGCGACGGAACCATAATGGAGCAGTGGAAGGCACGGCTGTGCAAATGACGTACAGCAAGTTGACGATGTGCTCCTCACGGATTACGATTGAGATGGCCAGGTTGATGGATACCGCTAGGGCACATGTTTTGTTGTTTGGATATCCTTTCCGAACCCAATTGAAAAGAAATTCGATGACACCAACTAAGTTAAGTGCAAAGACAATTGTGAATAGAAGGCGGTATTCAGAGCATGCGGCTCGAAGCCATTTCATGAAACGTGATGTTGTCTGGTTCTGGACCTTTTCGTTACTGGGATCGTTCGCTGTACTGGTTGCTGCCATTGTAAAAAGAGTGTCTGCTGATCGAAGCTTGAAGTTTGTTCCTTGAATGTTTAAGACGTCCTTGGGACTCGGGAGTCTATATTTTACCAGACGAAGTCATCGATGCACCGAAAATAAAGAGATGTCGTGTGTAGGTTGCTCTGGGTATCTATATACTCTGACATATTCTCCCCTGATGCTCGAGCCATGGCCTGACTGGTGGATATGCGGGACTTCCCGAACCTTTAAAGGTGTAACAGCTCTTCAATGTCGCCGTTCATGGGCCGGTTTATGCCGTCCAAAACCGGGAGAGAAGAAGAAGATCTTAATAAAGTTGAAAAGGATCGACCATTTACGCCTTCTTTCCATGCGATGAAAACGTGGCCGACCTTAGACCTTGCCAAGTTCGGCATAAGCCGTATCTAGTACGGTACTATACCACGAATAATAGTAAAGTTGTGGGCTGTCGCTCATAAGCCTCGTAAGACTAGCTTACTTTTATGGCGAGGGTACTTAGAAGTCTGTATAAGGCTGTATGTATATTGATAAGAATCCACTAGAAGCCCTCTTGCCAGCCTGGTATTGCCTTCACATAAATCTCCACTAAATAACATTTTTTCATTTACTTCGTATTAGGGGGTGGGGAGTGTGATGGCTTCTCTTTCCCCCACCCGCTTTATTTAAACTGCCGCTGTCCGGAACTACATATCGAGGAACCACACACAGATAAGAAACCTTTATCGCCAATGGTAGAGCTGTTTTAGGCTTGGCCGTGACGTGGTCAAGGGTCTCTCCGAATCAGTGCCTTATTGACGATCGGCGAGTGTTGCTATGAAGAACCACTATACTTGAGAAGAGTGACCACTCAACTCCTACCTACGTTTATCACCTATTCCTCATACCTTAAACCTTGAACTTTGCATATGTAGATGCACTACTTGCATTTTTTAGTTTATCGGTGGCGAGTATTTAGCCTGAATACCTAAGATCCCACCTATATGACTGGCTATTTTACCCCTGTGCAAATCGGTATAACCTCAAGAAAAATAATAGATAATGCAATCTTAAAGTGAGACTCCTTATTTGGAGCCTTGTATTTCGTCGGATCTGGACGCTTTAAGTGAGGATCAGGAAAGTGACAGTATTGAGCTAGCATGGTAACTACCGACACGAGATGGAATGGCGGAGCTAGCAGGGAAGAGTTTACCCTGCGCGGACTTGGTCCCAAAAGAAGACAGTCGGAATGTTGTCATTAGAGTGGCTGGGGTTCCAAAGAGTACTTGGCATGGGGGGCAGAAGTTAGCCACGGCATTTCTGCTGAGGACTCCACAAACCCCAATAATGGATAAGATACTCCTTTCACATAATGCTATCTTCACAAGTGCACACCCTTGTAGCATTCTAAGTCTCCAGTGTTCCACATCAATGGATTCCGGACCACCCTGCTATCAGATCAATGAAGAGATGATAGGTCTGTTCAGCGACACTAAGTGGAAATGTGTTAGACCACGACTTCTGCTATTCAGTAGTTTTCACGGAGCACCGGAAGCTTCGTAAGACAAGTTTAAAGCCTAGAATCAGAATGTGTTAAATAACAGAAGTGTTTGCTAATGGTCACGGCAGATAGACCAAACCAAGACTGTACTCGGAGATAGAATCCAAGAGAATTGCAAGCTGGAGTTGGGAATATGTCCCAGGAGCGGGCATCACAATGAGCCTGCTCTACTGATGGGTATACCCAAAAGTTTCGCAACAAAACATTGCATTCGGAATCTCTGATGTCGATGGATTGGTGGAAATATTGTCAGGCTACTACATAACCCACCGACAGAGCCAAAATACTTCCTTTCAAGTGTGATCATAGAATACTGAAGAATTCAGTTGCAGAATATTATATTATATACATGATAGAGGTGTCCGCGTTGAACGAGGGACGGGAGACCTTCACTGCATTGTCCGATTCCCTGGTCATAATACCCCGAACAAACGTCCAGTTATCCAGTAGAAGAAAGCTAAATCTGGTATCATTTAGTGTGTAGGGGTCTGGCTAGAATTAACATGCAACCGCCTTATGTGTAGATTGATGTCTTACCCACACATGGGCAGCTTGTTTGTGCTCATCGTCATGCCCATCAAAAGCCCCCTCGCTCCCATCTTTCGTAAGAGAATTCGATTTTCCAGACGCTTGATCAAGGTGGGCATTGCTGCCAGTGCCGTCATGCATGCTAGAGAGCTCATGGAAATCATCGTTTTGGTTGCGAAGCTTGCTCTCGATCTTGAACGAGCGGCTTTGGTAGATCCGCTGGTCGTGAGTGCGGCTGTTGACGCCACTGGCTGGGTTTGTTTTGATAGTACTATTGAAAAAGCCGCCGCTGGCGAAGTGTCCGAGAAGTTGGCGTATACTAGGCATGCAGGCACACATGATGGCGACGGTGGGCTCAACAGTGGACCATATGACGAGGCTAGTGTAGTCCTCTAATCAGATGTTAGATAAATAGTCAATAGGGTCACAGGGTGGAAAAACTTGCTGGTAGGATTTGTTGTACGTGAGTAACTAATGAGACTTCGAAGACGGATAATGCTGATGATAGAAACACTGCAGAAAATAGTGATCAGCAACAGAAGATACCAGGAAAAGCAGCAGGACTTACAAGAGGCCGACACCAAACATCATAAATAGTTGAATCTTCCTCTGCATTGACACCTGCAACTTGTAGAGTTCATGCAAAGGGAGAAACAAAATGGTGAAATCCTGAATAATGTTGATAACACCGCTTACGATAGTTTGGAGATTAATGTTATTACACTTCCCTGTAGAAGTTCCTTGCCATTGTGTCCAGAAATGCGAAATAGGGCGGCATGAGAAAATTGTCACCAGGACAAACGTAATTGCAACAGCGGCTGTGATGGCACCGACAATCCCACATGCGGCGCGGAAGGACTTGCTTGGAAAAATTTTGACAAGAAAGAGGAGAAGGGCGACTTTGGTTATGGCTAACATCAGAATATAAATGATCTCTTCAACGTAGAACAACTGGTATGAGACTGTTAGTAAGAGGTCTTGTTTCGAATTCTGGGGCTCACTTTGAAAAACTGATCTAGGCCATCGATATCTGTGTCCCAAATATTCAGACCAAGGCCGTGGTCGGTAACTGAATGTGTTAGATGGGACAAAACGTTGAAAGTAACATACATACGAGCAATAAGAAGATACCAGAATGGAATGAGAGCAATCTGTGCCAGTTAGAGTCTACTTGCCAACGAGTGTCAGAATGGCAACACTCACTCCTGAACCAATGATTGACCAATCATCGTAGTGAAGTTGTCGCGCAAGCTGCAGCTTCGTCCATACACGAAGAATTACGCACGCTTCTGCAAGAATACAAAATACATGTGTTATGATCCTGATTTTCAACTGCTGGGATACAACAGGCTCTCCACATCCCTCTTCTTGAATTTTGGCGACTTTAAGCTGTTCCTTTACAGTGCAAGACGTGCCTAAACATGCTGCTGCGGATGTGAGGAGGGGGGTATTTGTACATATACATGTCGAATTGGCGAGAGTACATGAAGATGCTGATATCGCAGTTTCCAGGCATAATAACTACCAATGGTGTGAGCTTCCACTATGCCACAAGGTCCTGTAAGTTTACTTACTCCACAAGCAGGAATTTGTGATGCTAACTCTGCGAGACCGGCCGCCTGGCTGACACCGACAAGTGCCGCACTACAGGCTACAACGATACCAAAGAGTCTCATATTGACAGTCCGGAGGGTTAGGAGAAGATATGGGAGGACAAAGATCCGGGTCAGAACGAGTTATCTGAAGTCGTTCTGAATGAAGAACAAGAAATGATAACTACGGGTGCCAACAAGACTCTCTACCTCTGAGGGAGAAAGAGTCGACACTTTGTACTTCGGACATTTCAATTGGAGCGAGATATCCATTTAGAGAAAGATATTCATAGAGAGAAAGATATTCATAGAGAGAAAGATATTCATTTGAAGAGAGCTATCAACACTCCAGCACACTCTATCAACTCGTCGAACAAGCATTCAAAGCCTTACTGTCTCACCACCCATGCCATGAGGGAAGAGTCTGCCGGCTCCGCAGAAGTGTAGATCAATGAACAAGATGAGATTGACGCTGAATATAATATTCACCGCCTATGATGAACAATCATGCGTAACCCTTTTGAGGAGAAAATCGCTTACTTCGGAGTCCCGCCGGCCAAGGAAGAGGGCAAGTTTAAACGACATCGTCGACTTATGCCTAGAGCCCTGATAGATAGATTACGTACTTCGTCCCAGGCCAAAAGTCCTACGCAGGGGTGTTACGCTAGGTTAGATCTCATAATATCCCCTGACAATGAACCCGTAGTCTTGTATTTATACGTAGGGTTTATTCGGCCTAGGATAAAGTAGAAGACAAACAAACAAATATAAACACTAAAGAAAGACTTATAGGCTCTATCTTACAATGGGTTTATTATGTTAGAATAACCAAGGTAACACCAAATGTAGAGCTTCTATTATAGCCCTCTATATACGTATGTGAATAATTAACCCACACCCTGTAAAGTGTCATTAACAGGCTTTTCATCCAATTCAATCAAAAACAATATGATATTGGTAGCGGCTTGACGTCTAGTCATGCCTATCTCTCAACGGATGTGGTCCGTAACAGCAGGGATATCTAAAGTAGGGATTGATTGGGTTGTCTATACTGTAGCGGGTTGTCACAGAGTATTATCATAAATACTGCACTTTTCCACTTGGAACCAGGTTGTGACTAGGCTAACACCGGATTTTAATTGGCGAGAAAAGCCCCTGGATTGAATATTTATGCCTTAGTTAGTGATCAAACTGCTAAAAGCCCCACCTTCTACTAGAATAAGAATGGGTCTGACTGCTGGAATCCATATAAACCCTGTAAAAGCATATATCATGGAAAGTTACAATATTTACTTCGAAGTATGATAATACCATACAGCTAATTATCCCGTATTCATCCACTTCTCGTCCCCGGTTTCCGGATTCTCACCCAGCCCCGTAAACTTCCCGAACGGTGATGCCTGTACTACTGTAGATCTGATGTAGATCTGAATACTTGAAGGGCAAGACCGTATAGGGATATGAGACTTCGTAGTTTAAATTTCTTTGTACTTTAAAGTACAAAGTATAATTAATAAAGGATTACCATCTGGTATCGGGCGTAAGAATTTGAGATACTCTACTTAAGGCTTTTTGAAAACATTAGGATATAAAAAAACTCTTGATCAAAAAGTTGACTATCTCTCGAGAAGAAGCTCTCTCTTTGCTTAATAGAAAGGGGTTGGGTTGGTAATACTTCGAAGTACGAAGTACTTTGTCCTAGGCGAAAACCCTGAACAGGGGTTCTGGTGCCGGGGGTTTATGCACTCCTATTCTCCTACTCCGTATAGGAATCCCTGTCATCACGACTGTGCGTAAATCTCTTCTCGCCTAGGACAATGCTGGTAGACTGCTCCCTGCTTTTTCAAAGTCTGACCCTCTCTACTATATTTACGAAGTACTCCATAACTTTATACTGCGCTCCACTTAAATAGCCGGGATTTGACTAAAGACAGGGCCCCATCCAAGAAGCCTCACTTTACTGTAAGATTGGATTAGTCCCGCTATTCTGGAGGCTTATTCTAGGGTTATATAACGGCTGTTATATACGCAGGGGTCTATAGATCCGCGCTAACTGGGTCGGTGTCAGATTGGAAAAAGACGCGACTTGAATAATCGGTACGGATGCTCCGTACTCAACGAAAGACCGTGCGCATCCAGCTTAGTACGCATGATCATACGCATGCTTCATCCACAGGCTGGGCCGTTTGAAGCGAACATATGGGCCACAAAGCCAGCAAGGAAAGAAATTCGGCAATGGTCATAGAATCTCCACACACCTGTTTGGACTCAGCCTTTTCGAGGGTATTGGATTACTTCGTACAAAATCTGAAGGCAGAACCCACGAAGTAAACTTAAATGCTAAGGGAAACCCACAACTACGTCTGTTCGTTCAACTAATTAGATAACCTGTGCTTTTGTACTCGCACTGAGGCAAATAGACAACTGAAGTTAATAACAAGCTTACCCCTATTCTTGCACGGGTCAGCGGCCTCTCTTTTCCTTATCCATGATCCCTAAAAGTAAGATGGGCCAAGACAGATTCAGTATGGCGGGGGTTACTCCTAATAACTTTACTGAAGAAAGGTTTTAGATCACTTCTACCACCGGAAGTTGAGGCTTGATCGATGCTAAATGCTATAGAAAAATAACTTTCAAGAAGAGAGAATGAATATTATAACGCCAGAAAGGTTTTGGGCTCGAAAGTAGAAACTTCCATAGGGTTTAAGAGCCGGCTGGGTTTTTCTCTCTAGTAAAAGCGACCCTAGCCAGTGAAGCCAGTTGATCAACCACTTTACAAAATGTAAATAGTGAGTTTGCCGTTCGTACACTGCAGCTAGAGTTAAGCCAGTTAAATGAGCCACAGCAGTTTTCCAACTACGGCGTGACCGTTGGCAATGCTGCGGCCCGGGATATCCACTTTCGTTGAGGCTGATCCAGCTGTCAACCACGTTTACGACCGCCGGAACGGTCAAACTAGGTCTTAAATTGACTTAAGCAAGTAATACAAGTAATTTACAGAGTCTAAACATCTGGTTGGACAAGATAACTTCTTGCAGAAGATCTCTCAAGAAGGTTTCGCGCTAGTGATACCTAGAATACTACATTGTAGGGGTCATAATTAATTGACCTTGGTAAGATTTTCGTCGCCCTTGCAAACACCAGAAAGTGGCAAGTAGCCGGCAGATCACCACCCACTTCGGAATCCATCCCCGAATCATCGCTCTTCCATTTGAAATGGAGCTGATAATGATGAAAGAAATGATCGACATGATATTGTCAGTATATAAGCCTTGTAGCATTCCCTCAAATTTACAAAGCATCAATCCATCACACTCTTTTGATTTTTCTGTTTTATTTTACTTCAGACTTCAATCACTCATTATGAAGCTGGTTAACTGCGTATCGTTTTTTGTTTTCTCACAGACATTTCATCATGTCTCCGCTCTCCCTGCGTTTGCGGAAAACGTAGACATGCATGCTCCCGTTCCCCTTGATGCTTTCAAGAAGACATCCCCTGTGGCCGGCCGTACGGCTGAGATTGGCGGGCACCACATCCCCATTGAGCACTGGGCAACACTTATGAAGGATTCACTGCTAGATGGATTCGCTGAGTCCAAACGCCCGAAAAAGCGGTCGACGTTCGACCCTGTGGCTCAACTTATTGATGGTTCGTTTCCCTATTAGCACCCCGAAGAATTCGCTGACCACCGACTTAGTACACGGCGACCACGAGTTCATCATGCCCAACTTCACTGCTGGCGATGTTCGTGGTCCATGCCCTGGATTGAACACGTTGTCAAACCACAACTACCTGCCCCGCAATGGGATTGCCAGTGTGAGGTAATTCTTTTAGCTTGCCGGACTCTTACTGACGAAGCATAAGATTGCACAATACATTGAGGCTACCCAGAAAGTTTGGAACATGGGCCCAGATATCAGCACTATTCTTGCGGTCTATGGTACAGTTTTCGGGGGTAACATTTTGTCGTTGAATCCAGGTGTCAGCATTGTGAGACTCTAGCCCCCTTCTAGCCTCCAGAATAATTCGAGGTTACTAATTATACGTCCAGGGCGGAATGTCCAGCAGTGCGAATCCTGAACAGATTCTGGACAACGCTGGTGGGCTTTTGGGAGAGGTTCGCGGCCTCTCAGGTACCCACAACACTTTTGAAGTCGATGGGTCGAACACCCGAAATGACAGATACGATCCTATTGGCAATGTTGATGGTAAGTTGGAATATTCACTTGCGTCTGTTGTCCAATACATGGAGGCTGCGAGTCCCGGATTCGTCCAGCTTTTGCTTTTACCTTGCTGACTTGACATTCTTCCTCTTTAGACACGAACATGACCTATTTCGGCCGCTTGTTCGATAAGCAGAAGGATGCAGAGGTCCCCAATTACACTTTGGACGTCATGTTTGAGTATGCCATCGACAGATGGTACCAGGACATTTCATACAACCCTAACTTCATCTACCTCCCATGGAGTGGATGGTTCGTCCGGAACGCGGCCATTATCTTCTCGGGTGAGCTGTTCGGCAACCACTCTGAGGAGTACCCAGATGGAATTTTGAGTAAGTCTTGAATCTTTGCTTAGCCTCATCGGAGCTGACGTCTCTTGTAACAGCCAAGGAAGCGTTGAAGAGCATCTATGGTGTTAGTGGTCCTGACGACAACATGGTCTACACCAAGGGAAGTGACAGGATCCCCGAGAATTATTACAAGCGCCCGGAACTGTTCTTGTTCATGGATGGAGCCAAGGACCTAGTCACCTACACTATCCTGAAGTACCCACAGCTGTTCAGGTGAGCTGTCCCAGATTGTCCGTATTGTTCTTGTCTAACTTTCACCAGCATTGGAGGCAACACGAACGGTGTGAACACCTTCACTGGTCTTGACTTTGCCGACATTACTGGTGGGGCTTTCAACGCAGCCAACTTGCTGGAGGGCAACAACGCGCTCTGCTTTGCCTTCCAATTCGTCAAGGAGGCATCTCCTAACATGTTGTCCTCGCTGTATGCCACCATTGGTCCAATCCTTGAAACCCTCACCGAAGCCCTTGACGTTATCTTCCTCTCCTTGGACTGCCCTGCTTACAAGGACTTGAGCGTCAACGGGACAGACTTGTTTAGCTACTTCAACGCCACCTACCCTGGTGCTGCTTTGACCAATGGTGCCATGTAGACCGCTCGATGTTCGAGACGTTCAAGTGCTTGAGACGTTCAGTGTTACGAAGATCCCATGCTGTATATAATTTTTAATGCCAATGAATTTACTTCGATTCTGATATTTGTGGACCAGTCTTTGTCAATTTTGGTTAGTGTGAGTTAACCCTTGAGTGGGTTGCTTTGATATTTTGGTGCCTAATATGCCGTTCGCCTGCGTTGCAGTTCTCTACTGAATGAACCCTTCACCGTGTCGCTTGGCGGCTAGTCAGGCGCTCGATGCTGGTGGCGTGGACTTCTTGTAGCGGCTCATCCTTGCGAGAGGTTTTGTAACTGGAATCAAGGCGCAGGATTGATTTTGTAATTCGAACTATCTAAATAGTTCGGCTGCTTTGGCTGGGTATTGCTAGTACCTATTTGGTCTTCCTCTTCGAAGAGATTAAAGACGAAATCTTCCTGTTAATTCAGGACGTAATCTACTTCATTAGAGCCTTTACGATTAACGCTTCCTGCGGTTTATCGTAGGATTAGTGCTGTGATATAATTCATAAACTTGGTATAAAACCCAGCTGCCACGAAATAAGGCCAAATTAACCGTCATTAGCAGAAAATCGTAATTAGACGTTGTTAGACTATATCTCTGTTCTTAATGAATTCTTTATTGCCGCGATTAGTGTATGCTTGGATGATTTGAAAGGGACCGTGGTTCCACCGCTCAACGCCTGTTCGCCTCGTATGGGTTCATCTGCATATAAGAGATAGAATAAAGGAACAAGGGGGTTGTTATTGACGGACGTCGTCAATTCCAGCGGCTCGGTACGGCACGGTAAGCGAGAAGCGGAGGGGAGGTAAGCGAAGAGCCATCCCCAGAGCAGAAAGGCTGAGCTGCAAGAGGCAGTGCATTTGGATATTGATCATGTCAAAAATTTAGAAGTCTCATCAGTTTGTGAAATGCATATAAGTATATCTAGATTTGTTGGGAAATATGCTAGTATTTTTTACGAAGCTTAAGAAACATTAAAGTGCTAGCTTTATCAAGGATGTCTCTTACTCCGGAGTACTTCCGTAGCAAACTTTGAGTCCATCTTTAGAAATTCTGCTACGAAGTAAGTTTTATCACGTAATCCGGGATTCCTGTCCCCCTCCCCCTGCCCTGTAGAGAGTGATGGTCCAAGCATTCCCTCCACTCCCTCTAGGACTCTCCTATAGGGCAGGGGGGACGATTACTTCGGAATCCGGATGCTGTCCGACACTAGGCTCTCGGCCTACTTCCTAGAGGTTATAGTGGGCCCGGTATAGTTCATTGTCTGGACTGCAGATCCCTCTTTCTCAATTTCTCCCCGCATAATCTTATCTTATCTCGAAAAGAAAAGAAAAAGGGTGAGATATAAGATTGCTTGCTCTATTTTATTTACAATATCGATTTAGTATTCTATATCTTGATTCTTGTTAAGCTTAGCTGTAAAGAAATACACTTTATACCAAGCCTTTTTCTCACCTTATACGAGTCATGTAGGGCTAGGTATACGTGGGGTGGGCTGGCATAGCCCCACAGTACGGAGTAGGTGCCAAGCTCCCGGCCCTTTCAACACTACGTATGAAAGGGGTGGGGGTCTATAGCGCCTACTCCGTAATTTACTAGCTTAGTATACGGCACAGACCGCCGACGACATCCTCGTCAAAATAAACTCTACGCAAGATTTAAAGGCATGGTTTTCCTGATAGGGGCTGCCGTAGAAAGCCAACCTTACTGTACCAGAATAACCCCTATGCGGGCTATTCTTTGCTTGGAAGCATACATGACGTAGCAGCCAATAGGGCATGGTCGTAAGCTGTCAGCCAAGACGCTAGTACTGCAGATGCATTTACAGCTTCTTCTCCCGCGACCCGAGTGGAGAGAGAGGAAGAGAGGGCAGAGAAAGGGGGCAAAGGGATGAAGATGCCAATCTATTTAGAATTATGCAAAGAGGAAAGCTAAAGTAAGAATGAAGATGTTGCTGTTATTGTTAGGTATTTTTACCATTTTATATGATTGCGCGCTATAGAAGTGTGCTTTATATAGGTAGATAGCTTACCTACTTATAGGTAGGTATATTACTTCCGCTATACCTACATGTGCACTGCCACACCCGCCACACCCGCCCAACCCCGATTACCCCGCTACATGTACCTACCTCCGCGTATGTACCTATAGGTATCAGCCGTTTATATCACCTCTATAGTTACATAGATGACCATCTTTTTATGGGAAGTAAGAAAATAATAGTATATGCATAGATCGCAAGCTATCACCATGCTATGAATATGGTTAAATTCTTTTATCGTGATTCTGATACGTTACTCGGCATATAGATCAATCATTGGACGATTCCGCAGCAATCTAGCCTTGCAGGAATTGTTTTCAGGAATCCAACTTCCTTCACCAATAGCAAGCATGGGGTTAAATGACTAGTCGATAGCGATGATAACTGCTGATCAAAAGTGTGCAAGCCATATACATATATGGAAGGTGTCTGTGATAAGTGAATGTATACAGGCCATGTCCCACTTTCCAACAGCCAGACAGGACTTGCAACTTATAATGCAATCCGTCCTCTTGCCTCCTCATATCCTTAATTTTCCATTGACCGTTTGACTCAATATCCAGGTTCTGCAGCAATGTCTAGCGCAGTAGAACGCATTGATGATGAAGTAACGTCGAGCCCGTATGGGTCTGAGCAGGAGAAGAAGACCCCCGCACCAGGTATCCAAGAGCGATTTGGAGATCAGATTCCTCACTTGATGCTCGAGACATTGGCTCCAAATGGCGAAGTGGACTACATCCTGGAAAAGATCAACAGCATGACCGAGGAAGAAGCCGTGGCAATCCTCGATGAGTCTGTCAAGTTCCATGCAGACGACTGGAATTTTCCGGCAGACATGCGAGATCGAATGAAGCGATTGCTTGAGGGTCCAAAGGCTTATGGTGAATTCTATGACCGAGATCTGAGGATTGACGCGACTATGATGAGATACTCGTCTCCCTACCCGGTAAGTCATTCCTCAAAGAACATATTCTACTTCCTACATCACGGGTTGGTCTACTATTGAGGCATTTTTTCAAAGTTAGTTTATCTTGAAGAAAGGTCTCAACTCCCGTGGAACATTGCAATTCCAATTCTATCACACCAGGCAATAATAACTCCATGATCTTGGCGTACAGGGAGTCAGAGCAGTGGCAGAGCCTCTGGATAACTCAGATGTTCCATTCGAAACCATTAGAGCATATTTCTTGGGTGTCGGCTGGGCCATTATTGGTACTTTCATGTCAACCTTTTTCAATAGTCGATTCCCCTCAATCAGTAAGTGCACTGTGCCCACTATGAGCCATCATTCCCTTCCCTGGCAGGCCTCGATTGTTCTCAATAACTTCGCTTGAAGCTCTGGGCGGACCGGTGATCCAGATCTTGCTGTTTCCCTGTGGTAAATTCCTGCAGTTTGTCTTGCCAGATTGGGGAATTACTGTAATGGGCACCCGTCACTCTCTAAACCCTGGTATCTGGAACTTTAAGGAGGCAATGTTCGCTACAATCACGTATAATGTAGCGATTTACACAACCAACAGCTACGGAATGATTCTGGTTCAAAAGTCACCAGTATTTTACGGCGAAACTTTTGTCACATTCGGTTACCAATTAATGTTGACATTATTTGTTCAGCTGATGGGAATGGGCTTTGCTGGATATCTGAGACGTTTCAGTGTGTACCCGGTCAAGGCTCTATGGCCTACAGTCTTGCCAATAATTGCAATGAATCGAGCGCTGACTCGACCCGAGCTGAAGGAGAACATATATGGATGGACGATTTCCAGATACAAGTTCTTCTTAATTTGTACCATCAGCATGTTTGTCTACTATTGGCTCCCAGGATTTCTGTTTACGGCACTTTCAACCTTCAACTGGATGACCTGGATCGATCCTAAGAACCTCACTCTTGCAATCCTTACAGGGTCCAGCTTAGGTTTGGGCTTGTTCAATCCGATCACTACTTTTGACTGGAATGTTGCAACATCTTCGTATGCTGCTTTGGCACAGCCCTTCTTTAGTACCTGCACAATGTACTTTGGGAGTATCCTTGGCGGCTTCATAATTCTGGGAATTTATTACTCCAATATGTACAACACGGGTTACCTCCCAATCAATTCGTCTTCAGCTTACACAAACAACGGTACCTCCTACAAAGTACAGCAAATAGTAGTTAACAACAAACTCGACGAGTCTCTGTATCAACAGTATTCGCCTCCATTCTATACCGCGGGTTACATTCTGACAGTTGGAGCGAACTTTGCATTTTACCCAGTGTATTTTCTCTACATCATGGTCAACCAGTGGAGCACTGTTTCGGAAGCCTATGTCAATTTCTACAAAGGGCTCCGGCACGGAAGGGGCAACTATGAAGGAGCGATGGACGTGCACAGCCGGCTGATGTCGAAGTACAAGGAAGTCCCCGATTGGTGGTTCCTCTTGATTCTAGTAGCCGCTATCGTCGTTTCGGTAGTTTTCCTCGAGATCTACCCACTTGATACTCCAGTCTGGCTCGTCTTTGTGATGATTGGCATCAACCTCGTCTTTGCCGTCCCCCTTTCTTTCTTGTCGGCAACAACAGGTACCAACCTGGGACTGGGCTCCCTGATTCAGGTGATCACCGGTTTCATCTTGCCAAACAACCCCAATGCCTTCCTGTTTGCACAAACGCTGGGCTCTTGGGCTCTTGCTGGATACGGAGACAACTATGTTCAGGATCAAAAAATGGCTCATTACTGCAAGATTGCTCCTAGAGCTGTATTCAGGAGTCAGATTGGAACAATCATCATCACTTGCTTCGTGGCGGTCGGCACGCAAGACTTCATCCTCACAAGCGTCAAAGGTCTATGCACGCCTGACCAGCCAAGCAGATTCACTTGCGCCAATGATGGATTCCCTCTTTACGCCAGTTCTCTAATGTGGGGTCTACTTGGATCTGACAGGATGTTCAACTCGCTTTACCCGCTCTTCAAATGGTGTTTCCTGATTGGTTTTGGCATAGCCGCTTTGTTCCTGGCCGGGCAACATTTCGGACCGAAATACTTACCGGGTGTTCGAGAAAAGTTGAGGTTGAAACTCAGACCGCGGACTTTTGAGCTCATGAACAAGACTTTGTTCCCGTTTTTTGCCTCGCTGCTCTGGCTAAATCCAATTCTCATCATCCAGGGAGTCCAGCATTGGGCGCCGTCTAATATGACCTACAAAACCCCCGGCATGATATTGTCCTTCGTCTTCATGTACTGGCTGCCACGGCATCGGCTGGCGTGGTGGGAGAAGTACAACTATACGCTATCTGCAGCTTTGACTGCGGGGGTTGCTCTCAGTGGTCTTATCATGTTTTTTGCCATTGGGTATCATCCAAAGAGTTTGAGCTGGTGGGGCAACAAGGTTAGTTCTGCAGGAGTGGATGGTTCGCTGATTGGCATCTTGCCACTTCCGGTACGAGGCTACTTTGGGCCTGAGAAGGGGAGCTTTCCGTAACTTAATCCATGGGCGAGAGTAAGACCCAATGAGTAGGTAGTTGAGATGGGTCCCTCTCCAGGGCATAATGAATGTTGCAGATCTGCCACAAAGGATCGCACAGCACAAGGATTTGAAATAGGGGCTAGGCGATAGAAATAATATTAGTCTCCAGGGTTAAACCATTGTCTAAACCATTCTCTAAAGCGAAAAAGCCGAAACACTCGTGATGCACCGAAAACATATTCCTAGACTATTGAAAGCGTAAAAACGAGACTTGGCGGGGTTAAGGATCAGTCGCAAAAAGCCGTGCCAGTTCTACAAACCAGCGCGCATTCACCCTCTCGCTTAAGAGGGGAAGCGAGGAGCAGAACACGCCGTGTAAACAACCAAAAAGAATAAACTTACCGCGCAAACCACCAAGGAAAAAGACATAAAGATGGAATCGTGAATAAAAAATGCAAAAAAAGGGCCAATGGTGGCGGATTGGCACCACCAGGCAATGTGTGTATGATAGTCAAGGACTACTGCTGTACAAAGTACAGGGAAAGCGATATCTCAATGTATCAACAACCTTCTACTAAATATAGTTAGCTACACAAGGTAGACTTGACCAGGATAGCAACCATTTGCCAGAATGCAGAAGGGGCCTCAACCGCAATAAATGTTTTGAGTAGAAAGTAGTTAATTTGATTTATATACCTACCTAAAAGGAATTGGGAGAGCGGAATGCTAATGATTGAATGGTGGCTATTGGACGGAGTCATGTTATGCCGCTCATAAAGATATGCATGAGGCAAGTAAATGCAATGTCGCTGATGTCTCTTGGCTCGTGTGTGATCAAAGTTCTTTCAGATGTTATGGCATCATTTGAACCTCAGTATTGTCTATGAGAGTTAGATACTACGTGGTCTATGAACTGACTGGTTCCCTAGAACCTCTATTATTCTTCACTTTTGTTTTGTATAATGATAGACCTTGATTTGCAATCCTTCCTTTAGCACAAAACCGTCTTTGATTTAGACTCAAGCTCCTACCTAAAGCCCTTGAAAGAAAGGAATTAAGACATCAAGAACGTGGTGATATTTAAAGAGGCCCACTGGTTCCGAGACATTCACGCTCAGAGATGAACTGAGACTCATTTCTAGTGACGGTGTATCAAACTCATGATGATTGGTGTACATATGTGGTGCAAGCGGAAGCCTCTTGGCAAGTCACGTCGTATTCTAGTTAAAAAGGCATCATACCTCAGTGGTATCCATTTCATCGCTGATGTGCAGTTCGCTCAAATTGTTAGCTACCTTTTCAGCCTCTGCATTCTTCTTCTTCTCTGCCGCAATTCGTTCTGCCACCATCGTCAGCATCGGAGTGATCGTAGCACAACAAGACATCTGGCTGTGTCGCATGGTCGGCATCCGTGTCTGGGGAATGGTTCTACGACGGGTTAATTCACCGTAGATAGGGGAATCCACTGGATAACCCACGATAATGTCCAAACCAGGCTGAGACATTGCCCTCTCTTCCCAGTATCTCTCGACCTGCTCAGGTGTCTCTCGGTTGTTGTTGTGCATGCCGCGTTTCTGAGCAATCATCAACAAAGGCAAGAAAAAAACACAAGGATAAGGGCCACATACTTGCCACATAGCATGGTTAAGCATCATCTGCTTCCACCAGAGCAGGCTCTCTATCTTACCATCATATTCAAATCCTTGCTCAACAGCACGCGCAGTGGGGTAGTTCTTGTAAGACCGAATTAGTAGCCTCATCCAGCCAGCTTCCATCTGCGGACGACTGATAACAACGTCCTTGTTGCACTGATCCATGTTTCTCCGATAGCCAATATATCCTAGGACGTTGACAATGTACCAGATGTCACCTTTGTACTTCGGATTTTTGAGATGGCGGGTCTTGATGGCGCTGAGTCGCTCATATTCGCTCGGAAACATGGGACATCCAATGTTGTTGAAGTCGATGATGGTCGATTGCTGACCGCTCTTCTGCATGTTGGCGTCCATGGCGACTCTGGTATGTCTGAGTTTGAAGAGTTTGACGAAGAGTTTGAGTTGGAAAGAAAGATGGGAAGTCAATCTGAGATTTTCTTTCTTTAAATTCAAAGCCCCTCATTAGCGTCTTCTTCCTCCAATTCACTTCCAGATTGTGGACCCTAGGATCATGATCCATTGACCTAGAAATTTGACATGCCTTGATCTTCTGAGTAAGCTTTTATCATTAGCAAGCAATCTCGCGCTTTCAAGGGAAGCAAGTGGGACCAAGCGAAGCGAGCATTACACAAAGAATGAACTTTAAAAGAAGTATATATTAAACCTGATACACGTGCAGATAAAGGCAGCATGTGGAAACTCATGGTAATCTCGAGATAAATGCTGTCAAATAAATAATTCATTCAGTCAATTCAGTAGCTTTAACTCCTCGTATCGCAGCACGTCCATGAAAGTAGCACACTGACCTAAGACAACGTCGCTCCGAACTCCCAGTCACAATTGATTACAAAACTATAAGAGGACTCCCGAATGGTTTGTATGTATCCAAAGTTCTTGTCACTTGAATGCCTAAGATAGCACCTCGAAAACCCCTTAAATATCCATTCCACCAAACCGAAACCCCCACCACCTTCCATTCACATTCAACATGCCAGACCCCCCGTATGAAAGCCTATCTATCTAATAACAAGAAAATAACATCAGTCAAACACGGCGCACTGGGTAGAGCATTTGCTTCCGCTTTTCTAAACCCAGCTTTCAGTCTCCTCCACAACAGTCCCCATTCCACGAATTAATCTACCCCATCGCGTAAACCTACGCCCCAAAACGCCATCTCAACACCATGACCTCTATTCTTTGCCCTTCAAGCCCTCCTCCTCCACGGAGAAGCTTCCCCGTCTTGGTCTTCTCTTGACAAGTCCTCCGTTCTGGATTTTGTATTGGTATAGAACATCCAGCAGAGTGAGACCCTGGTTTTGGAGCGTGCGAAGATCTCTTACGACTTCGATAGTGATTTTGCCGAGGTCCTTGAGCGAATTCTTGGTGCTCTCAAGTGGCATCTTGGTTTGTTGTGGGTATTTGCGGTTTATTTGGTAGGATTCGATGCGTGTTCGTTTTGATGATATCCTCGGGGGCCCTTTGAGGGGTATTGGGGTGAGCTTTAGGAAGTAACTGAAGGTGCAGGTAATGCGTGGATGCTGCGAGGCACGGAAGAGATGTGATGTGGTCTTTTTACGGGAGAGGCGCTTTAAACCAGTAGTAGTGATTGTTCTGGAAATCCTGTACAAGCCACCTCAGCTCATTCATTGTGAATCACCGTGTTTCAAAGATGCAGCCAGATATCTGCGAACCATCGTTATTCTAGTTGTATCGTGCAAAATCATGACAGAAAACAGGACGTAAATTGGCCAAGATAGCAAAAGTTGGCTGAAGGTTCGGTGTCCCAGATTAATATCTCTCAGAATAGTGGCCCCTTTTTCAAGCGAGGATGAATTTCTTGCGCAGCCTGGGAAAAAGTGAAGACTCTTAATAGAAATGGATCTGCAAATAATAGGACGGACCACAGAGAATGGAAGAGCTGGATAACTTATCAGCTATCCTAAGTAGAACATCTGGTTCCCAAAAAGGTACTAGTATAGGTAATGAAGGAAGCTGGTCATGTGATAGCGCGGTATGCATCTCCCTGAACCGACTATATAGTACCTTAGTAGATAGTTTGGGAGAAGGAAAAGATGTATAGTTTATCAAGATCCTCTCCTTGCTCGAACAATGAATTTGTTTGTGAATTTCATTTTCTAATACTTTGCCGGTAAAGTGGTGCCGAGATCATTTAGTCTCGCGTTTCGCGTTTCTCCTCCAACGCGTTCCTATGATAATGACGCGTGTGCTAATTTGACTACTCAAAGCCCCCCTTCCTTTATTTTGACAGTCTTCATTTTCCTTCTCCATTCCTTCCTTATTTATCCATCCATCGCATCCTAATGGCAACCATGTCCAGCTACGAATTTCGATTCCGAAGGCGACGACCAATCCCAAGTCTCCGACACAGATCGCAAAGTAACCGAAGTACACCTCCCCTCTTTTCCCCTCCCCAATCCATCCCACCTGATACCTAACACCTCTTCTTAAGGCCGATATTAAACCAATCGACCCCGACAAACCCCTCACCTGCACCTGCAAAACATCCTGCGCCACCGCGCGCTGCAAATGCAACAAATCCGGCGCCGGCTGCCCCCCCAGCTGCAAATGCTCCGCATGCATCAACCCGCTGAACGCTCTGTCCTCATTCTTCGCCGACCCGAGCATGCGCGCCAGCCCATGTTTCGCAAGTTGGATTCGGAAGCAAACAAAAAACAAGAGCAAGAGCAAGAAGCGGAAGCGGGACAGCAAGCCAGAATTCTCTCGCATCCGACGAGACGCGAGAGGCGTTGCTATGCCAGTTGATGGGCGTCGAAGACAGCAGCGAGCAGCCAGAGGGAGATACTTTTGACGAGGATGGTATGAGTACGGAGATGGAGGCGTGGGCTAAGGAGTGGGGTACGCCTGGTATGAGCCCGGAGAGGAGGAAGGAGATGGTGGATGAGATTCTGGCGTATGGACTGGCTGATAACGGGGGAGATTTTTATAGTTTTTGCAGGGATGATTGGGCGGAGGATATGAATACGAGCCATTGTACGAGTTGTGGGGATTGTATGAATTGGAGGGAGTGGCATTGTAAGAAGTGTAATCGGTGCACGGAAGGGGTTACGATTCCGTGTGGGGGGTGTGGCAGGGTGTCGATTACCTATCATGATTTATGATACGAATACGAATGGGAATGGAGGCCTGTATGACTAGGTGATTGAGACAAACGGGACAATGGTTAGATATTTATGATAATGTGGGAACAATATTCTATTATTCGTTATTTGTTAAGCTTCCAGGTGGTGACGTTGCTTAAACTCGCAAGACCTCCTCTCTGACGAAGAAATGTGAGGATACACAGGATTGACCTGAAAGTCCCCGATAAACTACAAGGTCCGCGCCTTTTGTCAAGATCAAGAAGGTTTTCGCACTCGGAGACATGTAGATTAGGGTCCGTGACGTGAACTACGCCTCGATATAAGATCTAGCAGACTAGTTCAGTCATAAGCCAAGAAAACATAATATATTCAGTTCTATTTGTACAATTTACAAGATCTATGAAGTCGTCCACCGCCCGTTGATTTGCTTCCTTTTCACCTGCCATCTTATTAACATGATTTTCCAAAGTGGGGAAGAAATGACTTACCATAGGCGCCAAAACCACAACACCAGCCCACAGTGCAAGCACTGTTCCAACCAAACTCAGCTTATTGAAACCCTTTCCAAGAATATCAAATGCAGCACTCGGGGCAACTCTTGTCCCGAAGATATCTATCCCATACGCGAACAACAGACTCGTACTCTCTAAGACTGCCGGGTTGGTAATAACATCTTTCACGCCAATCACCTCGCGCTTGTGTGTGAGCACGAGTTTGGGATCAAACTCGATATAAGGCTGGTAGCGGAAGACACCTTCTTCCATCTCAGCGGCGGTAGGGTCTCGGCCAACTGGCCTACGTGGATCGAGTAGGGTACGTGGGATGCCGATGATAGCGTTGTTAGAGGCAATAGTGCAAATGAGCTGGCGAGTAGTTATACCCTGGCGAGTCTCAGTGACTGACATGTGGCTGATTGCTTCGGGGATGAGAAAAGACTGTGTGGCAACAAAAGGTAAGGCTGGTCCTGCGTTGGGGATATCTGATGGCTCGAGGCTGGATGAATTGGCTGCCGAGCCAAGAGGTCCACGATCGTTAGCGACATCAGACTCATACATCTCTGACACAAAGATTTGATATCCCTTTGACGCTGGCAAAGTTTCTGTGGTTGGAAGTACATCAGCCCATAGGGAATACGCAAACCAGTTCTCTGTGAGCACTGAAGCGATTGGTTGGGTTGTGTCGACGCCGTCGTGGCTGATTGAGTAGAGAATGTCGCCAGAGACGGTATCAATCACGTATAGCGAGGCAGTGGAATGCTCGTCTGATACTGATGTTACTAGCACGATGTTAGGGTTTAGATACTTGTAGAGAACAGTACGATCGCCAAGAACTCGTCCGATAGAGGCCACAGGATCATGGGCCGGTCTTGAGACGACGTTGATAATTCTCTGACCAAGAGCAGGCTTAAAAGTCCAAGTGACAACGGGTTGCGCATTTTCTTTTCCGGCTTCGAATTTCAACCCTTTGATCTCGCCATTGCTTCCCTTGACAACTAGGTTCTCTTTAGGTGCCCATGTAGTAGGAACTTCACCTGGGTTTCCGTCAACGCCAATCGGTAGTAACCATTTTCCAGAAGGACTATCAACCACCGCCGTACTTGTTGTCGCGGGCCACGATCCGGGGTTCATGGCTTCGATTTTATTGCCACTCGTAGTATTGAACATGACATATTCACCATCAGCACCTCGTATGGTCGTAGTACCCTTAGAATGCTCGACCCAGATTCCTTTCACATCCCATGTCTTGCCCGCAGGTTGCTCAAAAGCGCTCGCGGACCAGACAATAGACCCTTGATTTCCAGCATCGATACCATAGACGCGTCCGCGTTGGGTAGCAACAATTACCAGCTTGTTGAAGCCGAATGTATCACGTACTAGGACTCCAGGTTTTGGGGAAACAATATCCCCAGGGAGGATGCTGCTCAAGAATCGTCTAGGGAGATCCTGTAAGTACCCTGGCAAATACTGCAAATCACTGACGTGTCGGTTTACCCGATGGATATATGCGGATAACGGGTTGCTATGCGCTTCAGCCTCCAATGTTTGGGCCAATGTTTCCGACTCAGGAATTTCAGCCCACTCGGCAGCGACTGCTCCAGAAAGTCCTTCAGGCCGAATCCAACCCGCTTTTCCATTGCGAACTAATACCCAGTCCTGGCCTGAGGTAACCAAGGCAGACCTCACCGCATATGTATTCGCGTCCCGTTGAACAACTTCCGAGACACCGTCAAGGAGCGAGCCGTGGTCACTTTCGAACTCCAGGGGGAATCTACCAAGTATAGCATGAGAAGCAGATGAGACAATAACTACCTCATCCGCTGTGTGCCGGGTAAAGTAGACATTCGCTTCCTGGGAGCTGGTGGAAATTGCTCCTTGTCCTGGTAGCTTTGGTAGTTCATAGGCCTTCTTGATGCTGCTACTTGCAAGATCGATATGATAGACGTCCGCGCGGTTGGAAACGCTCGAATGGGTGTGAACCAAAAAATGTGGTTGTGACTGAACAAGATTCGGCGCATGCAACGCTACGTTAACGATTGGCCCGTCTGACTCCTTCAAGGGCAGACTTTGCAAATCTCCAGCTTTGCCCAGTAAATTGACCTTCAGGTTCTTCAACGCCTTGTCCGTCCAAGCAATGATAGGAGCCGCCGAATTCGCCCCCACGAGTAGAACGTCTTCAGCCGAATGTACATCGGCTTTCGTTGACAGGATGTATTCGTTCGTTCGCTTTCCAGTGACCGGATCCAGGGCTGTAATCTTCAAATTATACCCTCCCCAAGCTCCGTGCAGAGACACTATGAAGATACTCCTGACATTCGTGCTGACCTGCAATGGCACATCGCCAGTCCCATCTTCAAACTCCCATGCCACATTTCCGCTTTCGCCCTTCAGTCGTCTCAGTATGCTCTTGCCTTCGTGTTCGAATAAGGCCAAGACATCCTTGGTCTCTTCGGCTCCAGCAGCCGTTTCCATGACCTCTAGATCCTTCACATTCCCCTCAAATATATTGCCCCATTTCTCTTTTCCGCCCATAGCATCCCAAGCATCAACTCTGCTCCCAATCGCAGACACAACCGTATTCTCTCCTTGCACCGGCCTTAGAAACCCCGTCTCATTGCCCACAACTCCAGCTAAAAGTTGCCGCCAAACTACTGTTCCAAGACCAGGATTTACTGCGCCAAGGACGCCTAGGTCGCTCAATGTATACAATAGTGTTGCCTTTTCATCTTTCCGCGGCCGATGGAAGAACGTTGTGTGCGGTAGTGGGAGGCCGAGTAGTTCGTGGTGGTAATCAACGCTGTAGGCTTCGTCGGAGTAAATGGCGAAAGCTGAGGGGAGAATAGAGAGGGTCAGGGAGAGAAGATTGATTGGGAGTCGCATGTTGGCGGACGTTACATGAGGGTTATGACCTCGTGTATTGCTGGAAAGATCGAGGGGAGTTCAAAGTGAAGCTTCAGGTGGCCTCGCGACGACGCGATTTTGACAGGGGTCTCGTCTGATTTAGCCGCTGCTGCTTATATAAGCGTACTTGGGCCATAAAACTGGCGCTGGGTTCTCTTCACACACATCACAACCCTCTTATGCTAGCGTCAAGCTCTTATTCGATCATCTCTGTGACCTACGAATTCTAAGAGAGTCTAGCTCTAGCTGCTTTTACGTGAGCATTGACCACTTTTTTGAGTCCAAATATGTGTTTTCACTAGCCTATATGTACTTCTTGAGTGACAATCTTTGATATCTTTTATTTGTTATTGATCTCAGGATACATTTAGGATGCGCCCTTACTTCGTACATATTTGTCATACATCAAGTGTGCATGTCAAGTGTGCATGCAAACATCACTAAAAACACACTGCCTTCTCATACGTGTGAAGTGAGGCAAAGAAGACCCAGACCGTTTCGATAAAAGGAAAAGAACTGGATGTGAACCTCGAGTCTGCTCCATGGCGTATACGAGAACTGCGCAAGAACCGTCTGGTATGGACGGACGCCATTTGTATTGATCAGTCAAACAATGAAGAAAAGAATCAGCAGGTGGCACAGATGAGTCAGAATACTAGCAAGACTTTGGAGAGTTTATTATATCGTCAATAAGAACTCTAGACCATTTTTGAAAAGCAATGCTAACTCTTGGCTCTTCAAAGTCGTGCAGAATACAAGATCGTTTCCCTGGGACAGGCCACTGGAGAAACCGATATTGTTTTTGGTGCTTTTCTCGTGCTCTCAAAAGTTCCACACTTTTTGAAGAATTGAAAGAGAATCTCCCCTGGAAAAGTGTCTTAACCCAACCTTAATTTACCCGAGTGCGGCTCTTTCGGGATATTGCTGTTTTCGAGATCCCGGTGCAACGGCTAGTACCGAGGACGGGAGAACCTGGTCGAAATCGATTACGAATATGAGCAGAACTAACAAATCGGCAGGACGGAGCAAATGCTTGTTTCAACGTCTTACTCGAGTACTAGTTACTGCGGAGATTCCGGCAAAAGTACCGCATGAATGTACAGCATCAAGCAGATCGATACACTAATAGGCCCTGTGCGGAATACTCCGTACACTAACTACGGGATAAACCGAGGGGGAGGGGTAACATACAGTACCATGTAGCGCACTGATTAAAGACTCTAGCCTAGTAAGTTAGCGCTAACCTTATAATAACATGATGCATCCCTTTTTGTGATAGGACTTTTGGCCGTACAAGTTACTCGGCATCTTGGATACATGACTATTGAAGTAAGATCCACACTACGAGGACGAACTTCTTAGCAAGGGCCGAGAGCTTTCAGCATAGGCTTGGCATGATGGAAAATACCAGGTTGTTAGAAGAGCCCCGTGAGAAGCAGGAACAAGATATAGTTCTTACAGGAGCAATGGAGAAGAATAGAATGCTGATATAAAATATAGCGCGTGTGAGCAAGGATATCTCGGCCGATGTATAAAGTTTCCTACTTCCAAGCTTACGTTTCCATCAAGTCTTAAATACATATAAGCGCCTCGATAGAACCAGGAGCCCAGCATTTCGAACTCACTTGCATGTTGCGGTGGACTGCTAAGCAACAGCTCCTCCCTCTTACAACGGACTATCGCCAATCGTCCCATCAACCGTCCCATCAAAATTCTGCAGGAACAAGCTCTTCCTAATCATCTGTGCCACAAAGTTCGGCATTCTCACACGCCCCCAACTTCCAGTGGAAAGCTGTCTACCCACCGAAACCCCAATAATTCCTAAACCACAGTGATTTAGCCAAACTTCCTCTTCGAATTCAGGAAAAAAGAAGAAATGAGGGAAGTGGGGTAATAGCTAAGGCATTATGATACTTACTCATGAAGAATAGTTTATAGGCAAGAGGTGGTTTGCCACTAAGAATCAAAGCAAAATTCTTGGCTAGAAAGGTAGACTGTCGATCCGCATAGATGAACTGCAAGGGCTCGACATTGCAGACATCCCCAATAGCATACACGTCTTCCGCTCCTTTAACAGCAAAATACTCATCTACGACCACAAATCCCTCTGCGTTGAGATGTTTGGTGGGAATGTACGAAGAGTTGGGGACCAATCCAGTAGTGGGGATATACAAGTCGGTAATCAATTTCTCTCCGCTCGAAAGTGAGACTTCGGTTTGATGGTTTGGTAAGGGGGTGGAGCCGATGACCTTTTGGGATAGCTGGATGTCCACTTTTAGGTTCTGGAGACCCTTCATTGCGGTCTTCTGTACGCTGGTGGGCGATTCGGGGAGGATTGCAGGGGTGCTTGAGATCTTCAATGTGCCAGTGAGTGAGCGAGTGAGTAGACTAATTTACCAATACTTGGTTGAATAATAAGTGAAGGAGAAGGTGAAGCACTTACAAGAACAATCTCCTTCCGACTTTCATACTCGAATGCCAATTCCCCAGCAAACTCCACACCTGTTGCGCCAGCCCCTGCTATGACAATCGTCTCCGCTTTCTCAATCTGCTCTTGGAAATCATGGAGTGAATCCTTCGTCACTTCCGTCGACGTTAGATTCTTAAATGGAACTTCTCCCTTTGCGTTCGAGCCCGTGGCCAGAATGAGGTAGTCATACTTGAGCATTACCGTCTCACCGTGGCCCGAAGAGATCCCCACTGTCTTGGCCTCTACATTTAAAGACTCTGCCATGCCGGCGACGAATTCAAACTGGCTAGTAGGATATTGTGCAAACCCAGCAGCGATCGGGCGAAACATCTCCGAGTCGCTGAGTTGTCCCGGGATCAGGGCGCGGGGGGAGGCCACGTTCCAGTAGAAATGGGTATTTGGGGACACGAGAGTGATCTTGAAAGGCCCAGTCTTCGCAGCGTGCTTGAAGATGCGATGGGCTGTGCTGACCCCAGCATATGAGCCTCCGAGAATAACAATATGCTTCATAATTCGAGGTTCGGAAGTTGAATCGGGTCTCTGTCGAAAGTAGCTGGCAGTGAGGAAGTGAAAAACAATGGTGATGGCCTGTTGAAGAATATTGGCCATATTAAAAGTAAGAGAAGGCAGTAAGAGATAGAATTGCATTACAAATTCGGGTCCCCGTTTATATAGTGTAGCACGAACGCTGCTCGTCGGAGGAATAATCACCTAATTGGTATGCTGCTTTCAAACCTCGTCGGGATATGGGAAATATCGTGGCCGAGAATACATAGTCCGCCTACCCAGCACTGCCGAAACTCAGGAATCTCGTAATGCTGCGGCCATGGCAAAAATCGGGATGGACGTCTACAAAAGGGAATAGCATGGCATCCAGGGGTACGTTCGGCGCAGCTGTGTCCAATCACAAGGCGTAGCGCAGTAGTCGTCCTCGCCGCGCCGCTAACAACCAACAACCTGAAAAGCAAACGCAGCCACCTAGTAGATGTACTTGTTTGATAATTATTAATATGCTGGTGACATTCCTCCCAGCGCCGCTTTTCTAGGGCTATTTTTGATTGGGTCCTAGAAGTGCACATTATGCTACTGTAGAGATCATTCGGGATTTGCATGGCGAATGGGGGTGAACAGCGCAGGTGGAACCAATCACAAATAGAAACATCCGCTACTATATGATAGAGCTTAGAAAAGCTGGCAAAGATTGGTGCAGGAATACCTACCGTTTAGTCACTGCTTAGAAATATAAGAACATCGTGAGAAATTGTTTGTAATCTCGTCTCCCTTTGTATGACTCTTTGATAAGCGTTCTAAATACGTTCAATTTGGGGATCAAGTCGTACCTTGTGTGATTCAAACGAGTAGTATATTGCTGGTATGTTGATCAAGAGCGTCTTCCCATGCAAAGCTAGGGTAGTTTTCCCTTCTGCTCCAAATGTCTTCCAGTATTGCCAAAATCCTTTCTCGGTGTTTCATCAAGGGATTCAGTACCGTAGGAGAAGAGAAGATATGACGGAACAGGCTCTGGTCTTCTTGATTCGAAACAGATCCGATGATAAACAGTGGAGAGATTAAAGCTGGTAGAAGACGTGACGGAACTTCAGTTTTCAGCATTGTGATGACTTCAGAAATGGCAGTATCTAACACCTCCAAGCTCTGAAAGCCACGAGAGACCAAGTGAAGGTAAATAGACGCCATATAGGCAAAGATCTGAGTGACAAGCGCGGTGTCTAGCATAGAAGGACTAGTCCCAGATTCGGCTTTAGAAATTTCGACACGTTCTAGCGACCCTTGGTCAGAACCTCTCTGGATCTCTCGACTGATATCTTCCACTGCACGCCCAAATCCTGTGCAATCAAAGAGACCTTGCCGCAAGGCTTGCGTTTTTTGGTCGTATAGTGCGGCAATGCGACCTATCTGGAGCATCACCCAGTTTTTACAAGCTATGATATCCTCAAGCTGAGTCTGTGAATTTGAAGCGAGTACTGTGGAGTGGTAATGCAGCAAACGTGGTGCTGTTCCTGCCGTGATCGAATACGTGATATCGAGCGAGATAAGTATGCCATTTAAGAATTTAAAGCTAGCAACCTCTTCAGAAACTCCAGGTTGGTATTCCGGGAGCGGAGTGTTCTCGAGTATAGCTGTCCTTGACGTAGCCGCCAAATCAAGGCTCGCTAGTTGGCTTTCGTTGGCTTTCTCGTACATGCTAATTGCTGCCTGCAGATGAGCCTGCCACGCATTGCCATCCCCTGTAAAAAGCTACCCCAGAGTGGTCAATACACAAACAAGCCGTGATGTTTTTCTTTGTGGAATAATACCTCAAAAAACATCAGTTGAATAACTGTAATAACAATACCCAATATATTTATTGGACAGGAGTTGTGAGCCAACTGATTGATTGGTGTTATTGCATCTCCGAGATGCTTCTCTTGCTGAATCAACGCAGCAACTCGGTACGTGGAGCTGCTCGAAGTAGTCATCCGATGGTGGTAGATGCTGGAAGCTAGAGCTGCATGATAAAGTGGCTGTATTTGAAGTAAATAAGGAAGAAGCCAGCCTCGTCCTCCTTGCGACAATTTTGGTCTGTACATGGGAAATTGTAGCGGGAATACATTGTCTAGAAAATGCATCACGAAGACGTGTTCGTGCAATGGGATAGAACTAGATGCGGCCGTTGGAGGAAGATTAGGTGCAGGTGAGTTAGACTTCTGTTGGAGATTAGGATCTCTTCTGTTTCTGATAGAATAAGAGGCTTACCACGACTCCATCTGACAGCGTGCCCGGATCTTCTCCGACTGGCCCTCGATCCAAGACAGACTGGCGACTTGACCCAGGATCAGAAGAGGAGTTGTCCACAGAGCCATTCAATGATTTGGGGGCTAACTTAACATTGGTAGTGCGTTGCTTGGTTGTTGCTTTACGCCTCCACGTATGCTTCACGATCTCCTTGATGCTATTCGCCACAGCTCTTTCCTTCTCTCCATTGTCCATGAAGTCAGGTTTCGGACCATAACCATGGCAAGTGATTAACAGCGACTCGCAAGTCGAACAATGTGGTCTGCTCTCGTCACACTTCTTCCTACGTATGCGGCAGGTCCAGCAACCCCGCTGGCCTCGAAGCGGATCGCTCATTGTGATTAAAGCTGTTCATCAGACGACGATATCTTGACTTTGAATCAGATCTAGACTTTGATATGATAGTAGTTGAGGTTATTATTCATAATACGGAGTTATTTCATCCGTTGAGGGGGTGGGACTTGGAAAAGGCAAGTCTCGAGGTCGTTGCGGAGGTTTGACGGCTATTCGCTTAAATGGCATCTGGTGGCATGGCGGGCGCCGCAACTGAAGATGGCAGACTTATTGAAGCTTTTCCATCCCATTTTTGTTCCCCCTGAAGATGTTGGATGTTTCCTATACTTTTTACGATCTTAAAGATAGTGGTGCTGATCAATTCTTACGGCCTACGCAGACACCACGCCAGCGAACTTTATATTGGGGTGTCGTGCTTGGATCGGCCTTACCCTTTATGTCCATTACCTCCGTGCAGTGTAGTGCCGGCGAAACCTCCACCTCCAGCTTCGCAACCTTTGTTTTCCTCCATCAGCAGTGGATTCAGCACCCAATGAGACAGAAGCTGCACAATCCCACCAATACGAAATACAGCGAAGGTTTCTATATCGCTACCCTATCTTACCCCCTTCACGGTCGAGATGGTAGAATATGGTCAACAACGGAAGAAGCGGAGCTTGTAGTACCTGTAAAAAGCGCAAAGTCAAGGTAAGATACAGATATTTATATGAAGCTACATCACTGATAACCGCTCAGTGTGACGAATCGCGCCCTTGGTGTCAGAAATGTCAGAAGATCGGCAGGTCATGCCCTGGCTACATGGATGGGTGGGACCTCGCGTTTCGCAGCGAAAATCAGCTTATCAAGCTCAAGGTCCACTCCAATGATATAAATCCAGCAACAGATAGTCCATCTATCACAACGCTGAATCGGATACTTCGGGGTGTACCAAATCAGGTGTGTAATAGTGAACACCACTGACATGTCCATAATCCCCCCGCTAATGCTCCTAGCTGACGCCGGATATTGGGCTGCAAGTCATCCCTCTCTTCTTTCAGCATTTTATACTTCCTTCTCGCAGTCATGGCTGGCTGGACTTCCTGCCCGACCTCTTTGAGAAAGTCTCTAGCAATTCCGTGCTACATCAAGCAGTCTACGCTGCGGCTTATGCAAACATCGCCGTAAGGTACAACAACACGAACCTTCGGTACAACGCGATAGGTTATTATTACAAAGCTATTAAGCAGCTAAATATCTTGTTGCTTAAGCGCGCCGCCGCTGCCAGTGATAACACTATCATTGCTGTGATGCTTTTGGGACTCTACGAGGTAGGTTACAAGTATCCCTCCGAAAAGGGGCCATGCGTGCTGACTATATTTCTGTGAAGTATGTTTTCGACTGTAACAAATTTACTAATAATTTGTCTCTTTGCCATATTCGCGGCCTTGGAGCTTTGGTCGACCTCCGAGGTATGCTGTTGACCAACTCTCATTTGTTGGAGAACCTGTGTTGCCAAATCCAACGACGAAACCTCGATCTCGGGCTGATGCCCGGCCCTGATGCCGAACGACTTATCCGAAGAATAGATTCATCTCCTATCGCAAGTCAAATGTTTAGTGGGATGTACTCTGTCAGTGAGTTCCAAGCATCAACGAAGGCCGATATTGCTTCTCATCGCTTGAACTCCAACGGCTGTGAGGTTTTCCTTCAAGATGCGTTGAGAATCGAAGAACAGCTTTGTGCATGGGCTAACAACGCAACCCGATGCCTTGGCTATGTTGTGTCGGCCCCTCCAGCACAGCATCGAGAGTTTTTTGCTAATCAGGAGATTGAATACCACGAGCATTCTGGTATCTGGGGAGTGGGAGCTTGGTGTAAGCACCGAGCGGTCCGAATCATCCTTCATCAAGTGATATTGGACGCCCTCAAGCGTGTATTCCCGAGAGACCCGAGAGATGAACAGCGTGTTTTCGAACAGATATCCACGTCACTTTCAGTCATCCACAAACAGGTTCATGCTATATTCTCGAGTGTAGCATTCGCCCTTGGGTCTGCTACTGGCTCGACGTCTAGGACCCCAGCGAGATCCAAAGGAGTTGGTGGATACTTTCTCATCTGGTCTCTGAAAGTTGTTCTTCGGTGCCCGTTCATATCCCAGGAACAATATCTTACAGCCAAACATGTACTGTGGCGAATTGGGAAGGAGTGTGGAATCGGTCACGCAGAGAGAGTCTCCATGGCGTATTAGATGATCCAAATTCGGATTTGCATGAAAGCTTCCCTAAGCTAAAAACGATCGATCCTGCTTTGCGAGGAATTATGGCAGTAGTAGCATGACTTTATTCAGCCACAGAAGCTCTACAGTACGGTAACACAAGCTTTTAAGCCACTCAAATAAACAGCCTCTTTCGGGTTAGATCCTTGCCCGGATATACTCCGGAGTAGACGCTCTTGCAGGTATATCCAGAAGCTTGTCCTCATTCGTTTAGCTTTCCGACCCGACCCGCATCGCATGCCGTCAGCCGCGTCGCTCCCTCCCACACTAGACAGACTAGTTCCATTAATTAAATTTTCTCCCCAAAGACCCCCAACCCTCCTACCAAATCTGACAAATCAATCTCAGGAGTGAATTCCAGAGCTCATGAACGTCGACAGAATACTACCCAAGTAAATACGAGTACCATCCTGCAAACCACATTTTCCTTTTCTATATGGTCCGTAAGACGTACTTAGATCTTCAGGGCTACTGCCTTATAACCTGCTAGCCTCTGCAAAATACTTGATTGTTTCATGCAATTCAAACATCAACATAACCTGGCGCTTGGTGTAGTGGCAGGACCGGAAGCTCCAGCAATCATCTCTCAAACCGACACCAGATTGTGCTCTTGACAGGACGACTATCCAACAGACATCTTCATACAAAGCCTTCAAGATGGATCCTACACCACAGCACTCACCCGCACATGCTGGGGCTGCGCCAGATGGAATCGCTTCTTTAGACTCCTCGCAAACTCTTGAGGGAGAGGAAAAGAAAAAGTCTGATGATCAAGTCAGTATAGAAACAGAGGAAATCGCGAGCGAAAATACATGGATAGCTTGGCTTCAAGTCTTGGGGGTAATCAAGCCCTTTCTTTATCCCTTCTCCTCGTTCTTGCTGTGTTTTGTCCTCGGCACTTGTTCTTTACAGATACTAATTCGTTGCAGGCCTTTTTCATGATGTTCAACTCATGGTACGTCGCGCTTAGCTCTTGATCGTATATTGGCACTGAACGCTTCACAGGGGAATCGCAAATACGTTTGGCGCTTACCAAACATACTACGAGTCTGGCTTGCTCGCCCATGAAAGTCCATCAAACATTTCGTGGATAGGTTCTATCCAGGCATTCCTGTTGCTCTTTGTAGGTGGCCTTATTACAGGTCCTATCTATGATGCTGGGTATCTGAGGGGATTGGTCATAGCCGGCTCGGTTTTAGGGGTTACCGGGATGATGATGACTAGCATTTGCAAAGAGTACTGGCAAGTCGTCTTAGCGCAGGGCGTTCTTGTGGGCTGTGGCTCCGGATGTCTATTGTTGCCTTCCGTAGCAGTCATGCCGCAGTATTTTACTAAGAGGAGGGCATTCGCTACAGGTGTTGGTGCTGCAGGAAGCAGTCTTGGTAAGCCAATCGTCTCAACTCACATTTCACGTCCTAATTATTTATCTTAGGGGGAGTTATATACCCCATTGTCTTTCATCAACTCCAACCACGGATTGGGTTCGGGTGGGCCACCCGTGTTATTGCCTTCATCATGCTCGGCACGCTCATGATCCCCATTCTTGTCATGCGCGCCAGGGCTTTCCCATCCACCCGACGCCCACTGTTCGATAAAAATATCCTTCGATCCGTTCCTTACGACCTCTTCTCCCTCGGAGAATTCTTTGGTTTCATGGGAATGTATATCCCGTTCTATTATGCCACATCATACAGTATTTCGCACAACATCGCCAACGAAAATATTTCCTTCTACCTACTTACCTTGCTTAACGTTGGATCCATCTTCGGTCGTATCGTGCCCAATTTCTTCGCAGACTTAACGGGGCCGTTGAATATCACCTTCCCGTTCATTCTCCTCTGCAGCGTCATCGCTTTCAGCTGGACATCCGTTCACTCCCTCGGCCAAATGGTTGTCTTCTGCCTCTTCTACGGATGCTTCTCCGGGACTTTCGTTTCCATCACCGGACCCGCACTTGCTACTTTGTCTAACGACATGAGTCTTGTCGGAACGCACATGGGGATGAGCTTCACGTTCGGTGCATTAGGTCTTCTGGTCGGAAACCCTGTCGCTGGCGTGTTATTGAAGAAGGGCTGGATTGCTCCAGCGACTTTTTGCGGGACTGCTAACATCCTTGCTGCTCTTTGTATATTGGGTGCTAGGGTTAAGAAGGCGGGATGGAACTTGAAAGTCAAGGTTTAATAGAATTAGAATTAGAATTAGAATCAATAAAACTTTATACGCTGTAGAGGTAGAAAAATATGGTGGGGAAGCCGTTAATCTCCCACCAGGAAATTCAAATAAAGACAAAGAAGCCGGTAGGTGACATGTTCCAACTTGAGATAGATAGAGTTACTCGCTGATGTATCAGCCGCGCGACTAGGAGGCGTGTTTCAGATTGACTCAAGACGCGGTGCTAAATGTACAGTACGACACTATAAAGATGTGGCCTTAGCTATAGAGTCACAGCCATTATGGTTTGCGTCTGCTAGTGCTACGACTCGAGCCACTGGACTTGGACGTTGAAATAAGCTACAAGTTTCTGTATGCTTAAGCAAATTCAACTCCCGAGACATAAGCTTCACTTCCCTAGAAATTTATGCGTCAGGCCTAGTACAACTCTGGCGTTTCAATTTATAGCTTTGCCACTGAAGCCCTATGAACCTGTTACTTCTAGAGGACGAGATATTATTTTGATGCACGCTCAATTTCAGGCTCAAGAGTCAATGACCGACAAGTGATAAGGGGTTGGCTGATTCCTAAATCTTCATTAAAGCCCTTTAATCAATAAACAGCTAGTTGCAGTCACGAATTCAGCCGCTGTATGAGCGAGTCCTAAAGCTTTCACTTGATATATCTACCTCACAGGATTTGGAAATGTGCATCCACAGGCTCCCCGCAGTTGATTTTCAATATATCCTAAAGACCAATTAGCATCTCGTCCAATTCCCGTTCTGATCTCTAGAGGAAACTAGAAATAGTGGACGTTTACCTGTGGACAAGCACTGAAAGCTATCACGAGATCCACCTCTGCCTTCAAGCACACATACTGTCCCTCCTTACTCGTGGGGGCTTCGAAAGACAATGTCGTATGATCATCGTGAACGGGGATATTCATGAAGAGATTCAGCGGTGAAGGTGTGAACTGCGGTGCTTTGATACCTACTCACTTTATTAGTTACCTCATCTCATCCCATCAAATACGATAATACGATAATACAAATAATCACACAAGAACTTACCCAGCACAGCCAACCCTTCCACCAAGTTGTCCGCACAGTTCCTATGCCCGCGCCCCTTCTCCCCAGCAAGCTCAAGATACCTCTCCTCATCACAAGCCGCAATCAGCGTATCGTGAATCCCCGCCGTCGTATCCTCAACCAGCGTCAACAGCCTCTCCCGCTTATTGTTGAACAGCCCATCTCCCACTTTCGGAATCGTGCTGTTGAGGCAGGCGCGCGTGTGCTGGTTGGACATCTGCGTCTCGATCGTGGAGGCGGGCGAGGGGGGGAATGAGGATAGAGTGAAGGCCCAGGTGTCGACTACTTGGGTACCGCGCGTGTTGATCACTTTTATGGTCGAGCCTTTGGGAAGGGGAGTTGCGATTCCGTGGCGGGCGGGGATGGTGGTAAGTGACATATTTTCCACTTCGATGGCTTTCAGCTCTGGAACCTGAAAAGTCGAGACGACGGAATAGAATGTGTCTGGTTAAATATCGAAAGAGAAATGCACATGGTCATAAATTTTTGTAAGACTGATGGGTAGATATCTGTGAGGCGTTTAGATAAGAACAGGAGGGTGGGGTAAGTATGGTTATGATATACTGTAAGGTGGGGTATCTTGTAGAGATGTTTTAATGCTAGATATTAGGAACCTAATAAACCATTGACCTTTTCTGAAGATGAGGCTATTCCCATATCTAAAATACAACCTTTTAATCGGATTGCCTCGGCAAATATCCAAGTGCTTTCCGGGTCGGGCTGTAGTGCATCATCCCAATGAACATTATTGGCTGAAAGCCAATGAGCCTGACCTGTCGCCGAATCACGCAAGAATTAAATACAATAGGATTGGTAACAGGATTGGTAAGATGGAAATATAAGACATGTTCATCTGTCTTGAACGGCACTTGAAGTCTTGAACCCTATGCGGCGTTCTAGGAACAACAGGTCCCGTTCCCGCATTTTCGTGCGTGAGCGGGATGATCCTATTATTATATAATCAAAAACTACGAGACTCCGGTAACCAAATTTGTAAGACATGACAGAGCTATACTTGATGTGGTTACTGTTCCGACATGCATGATGCTTCGTCGCTACAGTTCCATCGAACGGAGTTATCTTTCGGATTTACGAGCGCCTAAATACAACACTATTGCTGCAGGAAATGCAAGGCGCAAAGAGGTAGGTAGGTAGGTGTGCTTTGATGCCCTGTTAGTTTATCACCTGAGGGTTATTGTACAGTACCGTGATCTAATGTAGCTTATCAAATTACTACGGGAATGTAGGCCCCTGTCAATGGCTCTTGATTTCATCCGTCAGTAGTCTCCTTAGGTTTGTATATATATATGGCTTTCTCTGCTCCCAAACCTCGAGGCGGACCTGCACTTCACAGTTTCATCTGACCAAGAATCCCCTTATCATCTCGATCGCTATATTCCAAAATGCCTCAACAAAAATACAATAAGCTCGCAGGCAAGCACGTCCTGGTCATTGGAGGGACTTCAGGTACTTCCTTCCCTACCTATCCTTGTCTGGCTCTTATATATCTAACAATATGCAGGACTAGGATTTGCTGTAGCCGAAGCAGCAATAGAGTCGAATGCACGAGTCACCGTATCATCCTCATCCAACTCCAAGATTGAAGCATCCCTCGCCTCCTTCAAAAAGTCCTACCCAGGCGCCACCGTTGCCGGCTACCCTTGCGATCTGTCTAAACCCACCGTCGAAGCAGATCTAGAGGCGCTCTTCAAGCAAGTTGGACAGGTAGACCACATCGTCGTTACAGCCGGTGACAAGCTCGCCGTTGCGCCCATCCAGGAAGTCACCTACGAGCGTATCATATCCGCCGGCCAGGTACGATTCGTTGCGCCTATACTCATCGCCAAAGTCGGATCCAAGTATTTGAACAAGGGCCCCGAGTCCTCCATCGTTCTCTCAACTGGGTCTGTCTCTCAACGCCCAAATCCAGGCTGGAGTGTCGTTGCAAGTTACGCCGCAGGGCTCCATGGTCTGACGAGGAATTTGGCCTTGGATCTGAAACCTATTCGAGTTAACCTGGTGAGTCCCGGTGCTGTCGATACCGAACTCTGGAAGGATTATCCCGAGGAGGTGAAAAGGGGGTTCTTCAAGGAATTTTCTGACAAGGTGCCTACTGGTCATGTCGGAAAACGTGAGTATTGTTTGATCGATTGATGCAGATAATAGACTAACTTATTATAGCGGAGGAGGTTGCAGAATGCTATTTGTGGTTGATGAAGGATACCAACGCTACTGGAGTCGTTGCAGACACCAGTGCGGGTAGCTTACTTGTGTAAAGAGATGGCATGGCCAAAAGGGGGCAGACTGGGATGCAAAACGTTTCATTACTTGTTCTTTCAAGAAGCAGCGAGTAATTGACACGAGACCATTCCAATTTATCTGTTTTCCGTTGTGGCAGTTCGAACGGTCCTTGAGCTTATCATGTAGCTGTGCCCATGAACTTGATGATTTTGTTCCATGCTTTTTAATCAACAGCCGAGCATCCAGAATTACAAATTGGAAGTGAAGTGAATTGAGAGATCCACCTTATGTAGCGTTAATCGCACTTAATCTTTTTGTTATGCTCAATTTCAGACTTTTAGTAGTGAAATGTCTTTCTTAGATGTTCCTTATTCAGTGTTGTATATTTACTCCAACTATAATAGGAAAGTGTAAGACAAGAGTGGGGATTTGTCTTATAGTTAAATTACTCATTAACTCGCAGTTATCTAAACTATCAAATTTATCCTAGCTCTTGAACTCAAGCACAATTACCCTCCTGGTTAGCACGTGACCATTATACTGCATATCTAGGATATTCTAATTCCATTAACAATATTCTGAACTAGGTATTAAGATATCTACGATCTCTCATTACGTAAAGGAACCCTCCCCTATACCCGTACCGAGCACGGAACAGGTTAGCCGCAACAACCGTGATATACGCCGCTTACTTCGTCCCGAGCAAAGTTAACTTTGGGATTTTTATAACTTCATTTAGCAATAGTATAAACTGAGTTTAAATAGTCCTTGGCCGATAATACTTGGATGTTACGTATACTCTAAGAAATATATCAGGATCCTGATTCGCAATGCTGAAATGTCATTTCCGTATACGGACCGGGCGAGACCGAAGTACACTGCCTCACGCGGGTGGTTTATAAATACTGTCTTCATAAATGACCGGGAATAGATATATATCTAAAAGCTTCACTTTCTGTTCATTTATTGATTATACATACCTCAATGTCTTGTTTCACATGACTGGTCAGCGCAGCGATAAGCATTTATTATGTTAATCGCAGCAGCGAAATCTTGAGCATGAAAGATCAACCTCGCCTTCCTTCACTACACCTCTTCCTTCACTCAGCAACTTCAACCAATTGAAGATCCCCGCTCCAAACCCCCATGATGGCAACAACCGATATCCAAATCCAAATCCTTCAAACCGGAACCATCACCGTCCGCCCATCACTCTACACGCAGCCCCACACGCGCTCCCCCCTCCTCCGCCTCCTCCACATCCTCACCGATCGCCAATGGCGCTCCCCCTCCCTGCCCGTCTACACGTTCCTCATCACCCACCCCACCGAGGGCCGCATCCTATTTGACACTGGCATGTCGCCCTCCTGCAACGGCCCCGGCTATTTTGCTTGGTGGTTCCCGGCCATAAAATTCATGTCCCGGCTCTCCATCACCCCGGACCAGAGCATCGGCACGCAGCTGCTTGAACGTGGCATAGGTCCGGGCGATCTCACAGCCGTGGTGCTGTCGCACCTGCACCACGACCACAGCGGCGGTCTGAGCGACGTAGCAGGCGCGCCCGTATTGATGAGTAAAGAGCACTGGGAAGCGTTCCAGTCCCCCACGGCGGCGACGCTGTCAGGGGCAGCGCCGAATCACTGGCCGCGGGATTTCGCGCCAGATTTTCTGCAGGCAACGGGAGGGCCGGTGGGGCCGTTTGAGAAGAGCTATCCGGTTACGGCGGATGGGAGGGTGGTTGCTGTTGAGACGCCGGGACATATGCGGGGTCATGTGTCGCTGGTCGTGTTTGGAGATGAGGCGACGACGTATTTTTTGACGGGCGATGCGACGTATGATTTGGAGAGTTTGGATGCGGAGGGGACGGATGGCGCGAATGATGATCCGGTGGGGGCGGTCGAGACGGTTAGGAAGATTAAGCAGTTGGCGAGGGAGAGGCCGTTGGTTGTGCTGCCTTCTCATGATCTTGGGTCGAGGCAGAGGTTGGAAGAGAAGATAGCGTATAAGCCTTCCAGTTAGCAATCGAGGCTTGTTTACACCATTGAACTTGCCCTCCAGTTATTATTTTCCAATACGGTAGACACGGGATTCTAAATGGTTACCTGAGTAGTTGTTCTGAAAGGTTAGGACTGTGGAAGAATTCAGTGGCGGGGAGTGAAATTACTGCTCCAGATATGAGTGTACTAGACCCAGATTTATCCGTTTCACAAATACTTGTTGTTATTCTGGGTAATAAGCTTGAATTAACTGCTGTTCTATAGTGGGAAGTACGCTATATATATAGGGCCTGAAGGCCCTATTCCATCGACTATTGCATACCAAAGCTACTGCATTCCAACAATACTGCTCGCCAATGCTCTAGTGAGGTTTTAACCGCTTCATTGCTCAGGGCCCTATTGTTCTCGTTAGCAACCATGTAAGTCATGTCAAATTTTCTGTCAGCGCAGGATCTCATTGCAGCCTGCTGCCATTCGAAGCACTCGTATTCATTGAGGTAGATCAATAGCATCTTATAAGGAGCGGAAGCTAGTTATATCCGGTGAGCACCTGTATGCAATCTGGCCTTACCTACCGTGGTCCTCCGACCACCTCGAGCATATGGATCATCCTGCAAACGAGACAAAGACATAGACGCCAAGCGCTAGACCAACTAAAAGCCCCCTAGTAGGTTCATGGACTGTGTGTCCGAAAAACATTCCTCCGTCCGTCTGTTCGTTCCCTCCTAGCTCTGGTTGCCACGCATACTGAGCGATCATCTCTTTATTCCTGTACTTGGGCTGTGACATCGCCAGTCCCATGGGTTGAGTTGGGAAAGCTCCATGCACAAGCAAAGGGCTGTCGGTGAAAAGGCTTGGGCATGGACAGCCTCGCGCAGGACAGCCGCACAGCCAGCGACAAGAGGGTTGGCCATGCTCGTCCCGTTCATGAAGCACCAATAGGGGTCATCGTATGGATACGCTGGTCGTCTTTGGTGTGCGAAATTCGCGGAGAGCACTAATATGCCAGGTCCTACAACGTCGAGTTTGATGCGCCTTTCAACAGTGGGACCGCGACTGCTAAAGTAGGCAACTTCATCGCGATAATCCAGGTCGTTATCGGTAGCACCCACCGTAATGCAGTTCTTCGCGGCTGCTTCCGCTCCAATCTGCTTCCGCGGCGATTTTGGGTTATAGGGGTTGTTGTTATTACCAGCCGCGATGCAAATCATCATATCGGGGTTATCCCAGACAAATTGGCCGATGTCTTCAGCCCTGTTGGCTTCCCCGTAACGAAGTTGAGTTCCACTCCAACCGAAACCCCAGGAATTTATATGCACGCGCGCTCCGTTGTTATTATAAGGAGGTCCAAAGAGGTCCACAAGAGCACTTGGGACTCCGTTGAAATCTGGGCCAAGGCATTGAACAACGAGTTTTGCCCTCGGAGCGGTCCCTTTAATCTCAACTCCCTGTCTTGTTGTACCGTTGCCAACGGCCAATCCACAGACATGAGTTCCGTGGCCGTCAAAGTCATTAACTAAGGGGATGTTGCTCAGCGGATATATCGACAAGATGCGACTCTCTATCAGGTCGGCCTGTTGATCCAGAAATGCGTGGTGAATGTTCTTGATATGTCCGCTGTCAAATCCAGTGTCTGCGACGGCAACAACCTCATCTTTACCCTCGTACGTGTGGTTCGGCTGGGAACCAGGGTCCCCCCTGACATCGGCTCTCAGGATCTCCCGCGCAACGTGGCTTCGTGACTCGAGTTTATGGACCTTTACGATAGCTCGTACTTCGTCGATTAACGATAGGCTCACTAGGTATTGCTCTTGGATCATGTGCCGAAGTTTGTGTTGATCGAACTGGAGTGTCTGCTCTCAGATGCGCCATTTCTGCGATGGATTTTCTGAGGCCTGCGGGTTTCACGTCGTCGTGAAAGACAATATCAACCTCGTGCGGAATGCGGGAATGACGCCCCTGAGGACTCCGCGCCGCCTTTCCCAGGCTTCCTGAGATCTTGTATCCCTGCCTATAGATATCCATATAGGCGACATAGGACAATTGGCGAATTTCGTCTAGATTGGTTCCCCGGCGGCAATATAGGTATGTATTCTTAGAAACATACCTGTGAAGGCTAAGGCCTATGCTCTCCAATTCTTTCATCTGTGAGAGTGCAAGAGGCATCCAACTCTGGACCAAGATATAATTGGACTGCGCACTGCTGCCTGTGGCTCCTTCGATCTCTAGGTCAATCGTGTTCCCGTTGATCTCGATAGGGAACAGAGGGGTACTTTTCGGGGAGGTTGCTTCATCATATTCCAGAATATCCGAGTCCGGTTCACGTTTGAGGTATATCCAAGAACCAGCCGACACCTGATCATTCTCAAGGCACAATATCTTGTCCGGGCCGGTAAAGATACTGATGACACCAAATCCGTCCTCTCTCGTCCAGAAGGGAAATACCGCACTAGATCTCTCAGGGTCTCGCGCGTGAGGAGGGAGGGTCTTTCTGGTAGCAGGACCAAGGAACGACTGTCGATATATAAAGGTTAGAACATGCACCTATATATACACTTGTTGGTGGAATTGAGGGTACTATACCGTGTTGCTGAACTTAACATCTCCACCAGTGTCAGACGTATCGGGTGTTACACCACTCAGCAGGTGACCTAGGCGGTATTTTGACACTACAACGATTATGTCCTCAGCATGTTGGTTGATGAACCAAACATGTGGCGGGATGACCTTCGTATCTCCGGCAATAGTGTCAGATGGTTCGTGTACCTTAGCTGCAGGTCCTTGGAAGTAAGAGGACAGGGTCCCCCAATCGCTAGTTGTCTCTGGTGTCTGAAGCTCTGAAGCCGTGACTGGGCCTTGCTCAGGTTTGGTCTCTGTATCATCCTTGTATAGAGTTAGCAGATGTCTCTATATTTTGTAGAATCCAATCGATACAACTTCTCTATTAATATATCGAAACTATATGTTTGCTCTACTCGGAGATGATAGTACGACACTTACTTTGCCGCGTTTAGTTTCACCTCGGGAAGCTAGCTCCTTCATCCATCTTCCAAGAAGACGCAACACTTTTTTGTAACCAACTTCATCCCTGCTTGTGAATTTACACATTTCCTGGTGGTTAGCTGGTATTGACAGCGCCTCGTAGCCATGGAGAATAGTAGATGATACAATCTACAAAGTGTTAGGGTAGGAAGATACAGATGAAGAGCTCTTCTTAGACGTACTGTGTCCACTAATGGCGATGCAAATTCTTCGAAGAAGCAAGCTACCTGAACGTTGCTATTTACGCCCTTTGACTCTGCATAGCGACTCAGGTGCAGGAACTTGATGAACGTCCCTTCACGTTCGCTCAGCCTAGCTGAGCCCTCAAGTAGTTTGGCAGTGTCTTGGTTTGAATCCAATCCGAACAACTTAGTAAATTTCCGGCCCGTTTCGGCCCATCTTGCCTGACTAGACCCTTCATGCGGTGTCCCAAAGAATATTATTCCATGAGTGCGCTTGGCAACGATATCCTTATCAGGGCTCGTCTCGGCCATCACAACTGCCTATAGACAGTAAACATTCAGTTACATTCAGCCATTCAGACGACCCACAATTTTACAAACAAGACCTCCAAGGCTGTGGGCAACGAATATGATCGGCCGGTCATTCTAATTGAAGGATCCGGTCAGCTTGGCGGCTCTATCGATGCGAAGAAAGATAGAGGGATGCCGTCTCACGGTCTCCGTTCTGTGTCGATGCTTAATTAAGCTTTCGACGAGATCATGTGCATGCCGATCGATCTCAATCTGCGACGGGTCCCAGAAATGGTCAACCTTCGCATCGTACCCAAAGGTGAAGATACGAGCTCTAGGAACGTCATGTAGAAGGAAGTCTTTCGGCCAGAAGATTCCAGATTTCGTCCACGTCGTTATTCGATCGCCTTGAGCGCCGTGGATAAACACAATACTAACTCAATATCAGCGAGCAGCACAAGAGAAATCACCACGGAGCAAAAAGTCAGGGTTGCTCACTCCACCATCGCGTTGGCCGGATCAAGAAGCTGAAGGAGTCCGTAGCTCATCTTGATCTTTATGACCTACAGCTGACGCTTGGAATCGCAGATAGAATTGTGGTATTATAGGAAAGAGATTAAGGCGATTTAGTTCTTTCTGGCGTTTTTCAAGCTTGGATTCCGATTGTCTATTTTATCATTGGGGCTTACAATTTTGAAAATGTAGAGGCACATCTTTTGGATTGAGATGTCCCGCATCGCTGGGAGGCTGCCCCGCAGCAGCCGTGGAATCGGCATTGGACGAGTGCGAGGATGGATGCGGGATGAGACGGCATAGCCAGTACAACATCGGCTCTTATACCACTAGAAAGCTGCAAGCTTTCAGCATCACTTCTCATCTCGCGTCAACGCAATCCCTTTCTAGCCAGGTGCAGGCTGTACGGAGTATTGATTCGAGTGTGGGACCCGTCCAGCAACCTGAATGGTAAGCACAGGGACTGTATTAAGTTCCGAGCATACATTTGGCAGAAGTTGATTGGCTATGTCGGCTGGGATCTCTTCCATGATGCCTAACCTGCCACCCACTGTAGAGCAGGCAGAGAAGGCTGAGTTGGAGATCTGCTTGCTGCTTGGGGAATTACTAGCATTTTGTCCGTCCAACGCGTCTTCAGCGGTAGAATTGTCGTCGGGATGATCGCCCACCATTGATATACTTTAATATATTTGTGTATAACAGGTAACATGCTCATAAGGAGCGCCAAACATTAACGCCTCCTAGGCTTTGTAGTGTCGTCCTTTTGGCCCTTTGGAACTATACAAAATCGACGATCGACTGTTATTGCGGAGCAGTATTATGTGCCCTTAAGCCCGAAATTGTGGTAGAGAGGAGTTGAGTAAGTGCTTAACAGAGCGGTATCTGCTTGCATACGTTCAAGTTGAATTTGAGGCTTAGTCGGTCGTTGAGTGCGGCTCTCTTACGAAAATGGATCTAGTACTAGCTCTAAAAGAATCCATGACTTACTTTTTCCAATTTTAGTTAGCGGCAGTTGTAGCCAAGGGAGCTCAAACAGGCCCCTGTCTACTTACCATAGCTCACCTCCTTGGACTCACTGCCTAGCCTGGCTTACCCAGGCTCACTCACAGCTTAGGCTATAGCAGCAACAGCCCAGGCCTAAAGACGGAAATGGAAAATGTTCATGTCAAGACTCCGACGTCGAACTCCCTGTTTCGACTACGCAATTGCTCAGCAGTCTTCAAAATCTATGTACCAAAAAACCAGACCCCTCGGAATGCTGCTCCTCTACACCTCATGTCTTAGCTTCCAAGGCCCCCAAATACCAAGACTTATCGCCATCTCCCAGCTCCTTGGTCGAGAACCCATTACCCAGATACGCAAACCGATTCTGCTTATCGTACACATACACGAAATCCTCGCCTCTAAACTGCTCCAACATATGAAACCAATGAATCCTACTTCCAGGATGAACCCCCGTGACGGGACCGCTCTCTCGGCCGTCTTTGAACCAAGAGCGGCATGTACCTGCCCAGGCGGTTCTGGGCATGAATGTCTCTAGATGCTCGTAAAAGTCATGCAGTGCCACTTCGCTTGGAGCAATGGATCTTATATTCTCGGTCTGGCATTTGCGGATTATGTTTGCGATGTATTTGGCGACGTGCTCGGTGATTGTGAAGACAGATCCATGACCGATTGGGGCGTTAGGGCCGAGGAACACTTGGAGGAGGTGTTAGCTGCCTCGGACTCAATGACACGTTGTGGGGGCTTACTAAAGTAGTTCGGGAAGCCAGGTACAGAGTTTGACATGTATGCTCGTGGTAAGTTCTCTTTCCAAAGATCTTGTAGGTTCTTATTCTCCTTGCCTACTATTGGGAATCGAGGACAGAAAGAGACATTAAAGCCAGTAGCACAGACAATTGCGTCAACTTCGATCACCTCGCCCGTGCTGATTTGAAGTCCCGTTGGCACGATTTGGACAATCTCCTCTGTCACAACTCGGACGTTCTTTTGTGTCAGTGCTTCCAGATATCCCACAGCAGGCGTAAGTCTGCGGCATCCGACGGGGAAAGTGGGTATCAGTGCCTTGGAAAGACGCTCATCACCGCCCAGTATCATCTTCATGTGCTGAGAGAGCATGTGTATGGCATACTTAGCTAATTGGCTGTCTTTAAGGAGCTAACCATTTAAAATCAGCGCATTTTCTTATACTGGGCAGCTTGAAGGTGAGTCATACAACCGGGAATTTGGAATTGATTTCCTCCTCAATAGCTTTAACAAACTGAAGATAGTACACGGGGTCTGAACTGAACTTTTCAATTTGCGCTGGAGTAAATTTATCGCCATCCATCTCTATCTCGCCAAAACGCTCGCTGCCTTTGCTCGTAAGTAGCGTTTGCTGTTGTGGTGGGACAACCCAGGTAGGTGATCGGATGCAATGGATCAGTTCCTTGACATCTGACGGGCATTAGGTAAAGTCTCCGGGTTGATTGGAATCTTACCTTTTTGTAGGGCTGGGACAATCTGCACTCCCGACGCACCATTACCAAGAACCGCTACCCTTTTCCCGGCATACTCAAAGTCCTTGGGCCAATCCGCACTGTGAATGAGATGCCCTTTGAAGTTTTGAAGACCATCAATTTCAGGCCATTTCCAGTGACTGTTAAAAGCACGGTTAGTCCTTAAACAAGAACAAGAAAGCATGAACGCACTTCAAAATCCCAGTTGCATCCAGGAGAAAATGGCCATAGTCATTAAACCTCTCGCCAGTCTCTAAGTTCTGCACTTCCAACTCCCACACAGCTTTCTCCTCGTCCCAAACTGCCTTCTGGACCTGATGCGACGTCTTAATAGAAGGGCCCATTTTCTCTTCCTCACAAACCGTACACAAGTACTTCTCGATCTCTTGCGCACTTGCAAAGAACGTGCTCCATGCAGGGTTATGTCGCCAGGAAAATTGATAGTTGTGGGCTGGAATGTCACATGTACATCCGGGGTATCTATTTTCGTACCATGTCCCACCAATTGAAGGGTTCTTTTCGTACACAACGTGTTCGTAGTCCGTGAGGTGCTCTCGAAGAGTCCGGATCATATTGATGCCGCTTGCTCCAGCTCCAATCGTGACGATTCGAACATGACGTGTAGTTCCTAGAGGAGTCTCGGCGACGCTATAAGTGGAATCTGCATATAGCATTGGTGTCGGAATCGCAGGTGGGTTGTCCATTTGGAAGGTCTGGTTGGGTGAGCCTGTTGAGGAATGATGGATGGAAAAGATGCAGGAAATTGGATTCCCCCAAGGTTGATATTCAATTCGACTAGCTCACAGTATCATCTGAATATGCTTCTTACTCCGTGCATGGCTATCACTCCTCCCTAAGCTGCAATGGGGTTGTTTCAGGAGTGTTGGGTTGCAACTATATAAAGCCGACGTATCGCGCGGAGTAATTTATTTTCCCAGATCTCAAGAAATCACAGATTTAAATATTCTTCGTACTCGTCATATCTCCTTAATGTAGTACAAAAGTCAAGCTGCGTATGAAAGGCGTCTTGGTTGGGAGATTGCCTCCGTTGGTCGTATTTCAACGAATCAGCTCATTGCCTCGCCGAGGGGGCCCACGGGGCTGAGAGTTTGCTTTGAATACCTACCTCCCACAAATACCCGGAGAGCTTAGCCGGCCTGGCCCGTGTACTTTTTTGGCGGCGGCTCAAAGATAAGCAGTCATGGCAATTATTTTGGAGTTTCGTAGTTTTATCAGCGACTGTAACATTTGAACTATGGCAAGTATTGACATATGAGGATAGGAACATTGCGCTACCTTAATAAGTAGAATTGAGGGCTAGGTAGAATGAGAAGTTTCTCGAGATCCTGAACATATACTTGTGACAGAAATTCTATGGTTGATAAAAACATTATACTTTAAACCTCTCTAGCAGCTCTATCACGGGCGAATAGACAGTGGCGCACTAACTATAATTAGCATGCAAAATGTTACAACGATCCTTCTTATATGCATATTGACCAGAACAGGAACGGTTGCGGGCATACGTATTCGTGTCCGGATGTCTGGATCATGATCACCTGCTATAGTCAGTCATCCAGTCATACCGGAATGCAGTTATGCAACTCTGTTGCCGTCTCACATTACTCATAGACAGTGGAACATTGATAAAGGCAACGGGTATCATTTATTTAGAAGTAGCTAGCTAACAGCGCAATCTTCACCATCGACTATCCCAAAGGAAACTCTATTTCGACTTCTTGGGGATCGCTTTAGCACCCGGAGCATGCAAGTGGATATCAGCCTCACTTCCAATGGCTCTGTGGTAACGATCACCTAGGGCACCATCAAACGCAGGGTAGTAGATGCCGTCGGACTCCAGCCAAGTCTTAGTTGGGAGACTCATGACTCCAGATTTGCCCTCTGCGATCAAAATGTCACTCAGACCATGTCCGCCACCAGTACATTGATAACCACCATCTCTTCGGATCCATTCAAGGCCCTCTGGGCAAGCCTTTTGCTTCTGGATGACTGATTGGGCCCATGTGCTTTGCTTTGCTTGATCGATTATCGACATGGTATCGAAATCAACTTGTCGGGAAGCCATTTTTATAGCTGTACTGTCTCGATGTATGGAAGTCAAGTTGGTGGGTGCTCTGGAAGGGACTCTTGAAGAAGGTATCATGGTAAGAGTAGTGCCACCTCTGGCTGTGGGTGGGGCTTTGGTAGGACCTATAGATACGCGGAATTAGTATTGCCAGACCAAGAAAGATGTCAGATTTCCAGAGTATCTTTGAACATCATAAAACTTCTGAGATATTTGGAAGGATAATCAAATCCTGAATCCTTCCGGACGAGGAAATAGAATGACCAGAATATGAGAGGGGGGAACTGTACCGTCACGCTGGAAACTTGTGGCTGGGCCCCTCGACAAGGTTGTGGATATCGTCGAAGGTCGTCTTGATTGCGCAACAGACGAAACCCTCGAATCGTCCTGCTGGTAATCCTTAGGAGGACGCGTTTGAAGACGGGGATCAAAGCCTACAAAGCTGGCAGAGTTAGGACGGTCAAATGGAGAAGGAATGTAGGATTTGGAAATATTGTTGATGTATTAGAAACCCGATACATCCAAAGCTGGTCCGCGAATGTTAAAAAAGGGAATGGTATCATGTTACGTACCGGCCGATGGGGGGCCTCTTGACGGGGCATAAGAGGAAGTAGATGAGCCTATAAATTGACATTCAGTATTATTAACTTGAGGAGGAATCTGGGAGAGGGTGGGGAATTATTAGTATGTCAGAACTCCCGATGTATCTACCGCCAATCCGTATGAGTTCCAAGAAGGGAATAGTATAGATAAACGTACCGTCACGCTTGAGTTCTGTAGCTGCACCCCTTGATGCAGACGGGGCCGCAGTGGCATATGAAGGAGGTGCCTGGGAGTGCATTGCAGTTGGGAGCCTTGATGAACCGCTCATAGTTGGCGCTCTTGTGGCAGGTGCTCTGCTTGCACCGTAGCTAGACGGACCAGGCATGGTTGGCACTGCTGAGGTGGAAGGTGCTTTGCTAGCACCGGACTTGGACGATTGGCGCTCTGGCGCTTGACTTGACATTGTGGCAGGATTTCTTTGTGTGAGAGATGTTGATGATGGAAAGGGGTGTTGTTGAGAGTAGAGTATCGAGAGTGGGGGGTGGAGAGTGAAGTATTGAAGAAGAGTTTGGTTGGGAAAGAAGAAGAGATCGGGAGTTGCTTAAGTGGTCGTTCGAGCGGCTTCTGGTATTCCAAATCATCATGGTGATTGAAGACGGTGAAATGATTTACTGGACGTTATGAATGATGAAATACTAAAGCTTCCATTCACGACGCTGGCACTTGCTGAGGAAAGAGGTGAATCTTCCGTAGAACTTACTGAAGCTCGATGAGTGTACCGCAACTTAGCGGGGATTGTTCTATTCACCTTTCATGTACGATTGAAATATGGAAGGGTCATCGAGGCTTTCAACAGACTGTTCCCCATACAACACAAATTCGCCTCACTCCTTCCCAGAACTCTGTACAATTCGACCCTCCCTCTGTCACAGACTAAATTCCAACCTATTCCCCGCATAATCCCTGGCAAAAAACCTCGACGGGTACTCCACACCCACGGCTCCTGTCCCATCAGTCAGCACCGCCAATCCCACTCCACTCCTGAACCATTTCCCCCAAAAACACAAACTCACCAGAACTCTCCCCAGGCTTATCGGCCTCCAACGGCGCCGCCTGCTTTCCACTCTCAAAATGCTCATATATCCTCGTCTGCAGTTTCAACAAAGCGTCAGGTGACTCGACTTTGAAGCATGGGTGCCGAGAGGACTTGGGCTCATTGGTGCCAAAGGCGACGTGGATTTGCTGGCCACCAGGGACGATATCGAACCTGTGGTTTTTTCAGTTGGGCCTAGGAGCTGAGAGAAGCAACGAAAAAGCTTGGAGTTGAGGTGGGGGGAAAGGAGTACCATTTGAGAGTTCCTTTCTGTCTCTCTGGCACGGTGATAGATGTGAAGCCCAGAGTGCCGGCGTAGAATTCTTCGGTTTGCTCGAGCGTCCCAGGTGGGACGAGGATATTTACGTGAGCTATGCCTGTGATCATGATTGCTGAAATATTGGAATATTGGCTTTGAGTTTGGGTTTCTTTTTGGAGGTAAGGAGAAGAGTCGGGAAAGGAGGAGTGGAGTGGATGTGGATATGGATTGCGGGGTTTGACGGCTTAGAAATTAAGTCGTGCATTAATAGGAGAGGGAACACGTGATGGTCGGGTTGCACCATTCTCCCCCTTTAAAGCTACATACAACGACTGGTTCCCTAGTGGAACAACGCTTCAGCCTTTCAATATGTTTCCATCATATCGGAGAACTGTTTCTGTCACCGTTCAAGATAGTCACTATCCAAGAGTTCAATATGCATGTCTTTAAAACATTAACTCTACTTGAAATATATTCAAGGCGTAGCCCCCGTATCCTACCACCTATAGAGTCACACTACATTATGCCCCCCAGAATTATTATCTTACGAGTCTTGTAGTGGAAGGGAAGAAACGTTCATATTCGCTACACCTCACTTTCGACCCCCTCTTCGTTGATCTTTTCTAAACTAAAAATTCTAAAATCAATTCTGATGGCTAATAAGAGTTATAAAGAAAAAGAAAACTTTCCATGGGCGCGTGCTCCTAACATCAATGCAACCCAAAGAGCGCTCGCTCGATTTCTTAGGCTAAGCTCAGCTGCTTCCACACTTGCCTCTGATCAGATACAATTTCGAAATACAAAAACAGTATATAATAGGGAGTCTGTCTGATACAATGGGGAACCCCAGAAAGCATGCAAATCCCTTCGGTTTTAAGATCCATATTTCAGATAAACTCATATTTTCTGCGTCAAAGTAAAAACAATGGACTTGCCATTACAAGCATGAGTGTCTTTGAGTTTCTGCCGAGCGAGTATTACATGTCAACTTCGAGTTTTGCTTACACTCTTGTTGATGTTCCGAGTTCCCTTTCTTCTGTCATCCTCAGCACTAAACTACTTTGATTTTTCGCAACCAGTTTTCAACCTGCATTGACAAATCCGTAGTTTTCATAACTGGCAAGCTGCACGGGTGGTACATTGAGATAGAAAGTGGATATGTTAGTGCGCTGCATGATTTGGGCCCGGAAAATGACCAGGTGGGTTGATTCGAGTCCAGGCTTGCAATCCGAGTACTGTGTCTGTCCCCAACCGGCCAACCGCTACGTCACTGCAACGAGTCCGAGTCATTTCTGAGTTCCGCACCGCCACCCAGAGACATGGTAATGCTCATTGTCGGTTGCCTTGGCGAGACCGACTATCCTAAGCAGTATGCAGGACCTTACTCCAATTCTGTCTTGGGGGTTGGCAGCATGGCGTATAGACCGGAAAATGCAGGGCCTGCGTAAGTAGCCTGCGACAACTTTCTTTTGGCTGGGAAGAACAAATCCGAAGGTCTGTAGGCTTATAAGAAGAGCAGCATCCCAAACCCAAGCATTAACAGTCCCGTTCCAACCGAAATCATCCCCACCTCTCCCTTTACCCGTACCGCATTCGACTTACTGCCCGTTGCCGTAGCCGCAGCACTCGAAGTCGCTGTCGGTGTCAATTCAGCAGGACAAGACGCAAAGGTTTTCGACGCAGTAGCTGTAGTAGCTACATCGCCCGACGCAGTGGCATTCCCCATCGCCGCGGAAGCCGTACTCAGCGAATAATAACTCTGTTCCACACTAACACTAATCTCGCACATCTCATGAGTACTCGTATTGACCCAACCACAAGTGACCGATCCAGTCACAGCATCTGGTCCAAAAGCATCGGCATTTTGGTTTGACAAACAGTCCCAGTAATCGCCAAAGCCATAACCCGTCCCGTTATCGATTGTGCGTGCGAAATCTACATCGCAGTAGGCGAGGCATGAAGCACCGTTAGACGGGTCGGAGGGGGCGGTGGAGGGGGAGGTTATGTTAATGATGGGGCCATTGCAGCATTGGGTGAAGGTCGAGGGTTGGGTGGTGCCAATATTACTAAGTTTTGGGTTGGAGGCGCAGGGCGCGTCGTCGAAGGGGATGGTGCCACAGATGTAGCCAGAGAAGCCAGTGGGCCAGTTGTTGGCTCGGGGTATATAATTGACGTCGAGAACGATCGACATTTCGTAGGGGTTTGGAGGTTTTTCCGGATGTGCTAAATTAAAATAGAAAAGTTAGCCACTGCAATATCCTCAACTTAGGGTTGTACCAGTACCTTTTCTGTAGCTTGTATCAGCAAAACAAAGTACTGAGCCGGGTCTTTTCGGTATAATAGTGGAAGAAGGTAGGAAAAAGCAGCAAAAATAAAACTCATTTGCTTGAAGTTTCATTGCGGCAAAGTGCAGTAACGTAACAGCAGCCTCTTGGCTTCAGCCTTGCATTGACCGGATTAATTTCGGGGGCTATACGAGTATTGTAGATGTTTGATTGGCTAACGAACGAGGTACACTTCACAGCCAAACACCCAACTCACAGCCTCAATTGTTGAGAGGGGTTGCTTCCAAAGAAGTCCGGACAGAGTTTAGATCTCCAGGTGTAGACTTCCACCCAACTCCCTCACATATCCTACCTTTGTCAATCCACTTGACATTTGGAAGCAGCTGACCAATTACCCATCTTGCAGTAGTTGTATGCGTGCTGCCATCGCCAAAAGGCTCATCCATTCTCTCCACACGCTTTGGGTCTGATGTGGCAGTGTCGTTTGACCCTGGAATGCTGGACTTCCTTTCTGCAAGTGCTTGGAAAACAATAAGCTGATCTTGGAGATATTCATCAACTAGTCCTCCCTTCCTGACTTCTGCGTCCAGTTCGTCGACAACCTTCTGTGCAATCTCTGTGCTCAGATCGTCCAGAGGTTTGTTCTTGGACTTCCTGTCATAGAGCCAGTCTCGTCCAAATCGTAATCCAGTTGAGGTATGAGCAACAAGAAGGGTGTACATCCGCGCGTCGTGTCTGCTGTCCTCGACTATTACGAAATCTGCTTCGACGTCCGGGAAGACCAGTCCTAGTTCGAAAAGAATGGCTTTCTTGAGGGTTGCATATAAAGCACGAGGAACTATTATTGAAACGTCGATCTTTGTGATATTGCCTCGTTCCAATGGCCATTCTGGCGTCGTGAGTGATTGTCCTGGTGGAAGAGGAGTGACCTTGAATTTCACTGAACCAATTTGACGGCTGCCATGAGACCAGCCGCGATACTCCAATTTACGCTCGACTTTTACTCCAAATCTCTCAAGTGATGGCAATAGAACCTGGTCCAGATATTCGAATGATAAAGAAAAGCTAACATTGGTTCCGCCCTGAATGGTGGCTGTGACTGGAGAGCCTGTATCGTCCCCAGCAAAAAGTAGGAATGGAAGAAGTGCTTGGAAGACGAGCAATATGCTGGCAGCGGAATCTGCTTTGACCTGGATCTTTCGATTAATCAGATCCGCAGGGGACAGCTTTGACCTGAATTCCACAATTTTGCTTCCTACAGAACAGCCTGTGACTTCTGCTCCGGTAGCATCTACAAGAGTTTGAATGCACGCAGTATGCTGCGCTTTGAGCCCTGGATATATGATCAACAGTGAAAACTATAGAGCAGAAAAGAAACACCGCACCACCACCGGTACCACCACCACGGCCTCCTTTCCTATCACGCGTTAGGATGCATTTGATATGAGCCAGGGATCATGTTAGGCACCTGTTTCCGCGGACATTTTCAATCCTTACGGGCGACCCCGTGATAGCTGCGAGTGAAATGGCCAATCGCACGAGTTGGCCCCCGCCTTCCCCAGTTCTACCGTCAAGCTGGACCATTTTTTGAGACCGAAACTGCATGTCGGGAATGTTTCACATAGGAGGGGTTCTGGGTGTCGCCTATTCGCGTGTGTCTCGCGGCCTCATCCGTCAGCCTTGCGAGATCTACAGGAGTACCGGATCTACAAGCAGTACTTGTACCTACCTAGTGATACGCGTGCAAGTCGAGTACCTTTCTGCAAGGAGTGAGGCAACGTTGATCTCTCTGGATTCGGGAAAGAAAATGTCTGGGCATGTTTAGGCATATGTATTTTTTAATCGTGAGTCACGTCGGCGAGAAGGCTGTGGCTATTTTTAATGGCAAAAGCCAGCGGGTGGGGAATTTCCGTCTCACCTGTGGAAGCGTCAGCAAAGATCGTAAGCTGGACCAATTACAGCATACTCGTATAGCTGGGAATTGACTTTGTACGTACAAGTATTTCGCTTTAAAAACAATTTATTTATTCTAGATAACATTTACCATCAAGAAGCATGTCACATATTCTCGCACTCTTGTATATCTTCATTGAGGCTGCTCTTAAAACAACTTTATTTGAACGCTACCTATCGATTAGCTTCCGCCCCCGCCATCTGTCAAAGCCTTGGCATCACAACAGCCTTACCCCATCTTGTCAGCCATCCCATCCATTCTATCACCTTCAGACTCCAGGTCTTAATGCTGCTCAGATGATGTCTGATCAATGCAACATACTGCTCTACCCCTCACTCATGTACGACGACTAAGGTCAAGACCCGCAAGATGTCGTCCAAGATGATCCGCCACCCTTCACACGCAAGCAGCTCCAATTCCACCTCCAGTCCGAAATCTCGCTCGCGATTCTTCTTCAAGAGAGAAAGGGGAACTTCAATGTCTCGGAGCGTATTCTCAACTGATACAAGCAACGGGGATATAAATAAAGAGGTCGAGGTACTGTAGCATTGAATCCCTGATGCCCTCAAACAATGCTAATACCATCCAGCCGAACCACAGCGAGGACAATATTCCAAACTCGCTATTCCCGGACCTTGAGTTGACGAGATCGAGTGGCTTTCCTTCACCAGATCCCTATGTTCCTGCTACACACGATTTCGAATACCTGCACCTCAAAGAGAATATAAGGCGCATTCGCAAGGCTCCATCTGGGTCGGATCCGAAGAAGGTTGATCATGCATGGGAGGTTTACAAGAAATTGAAAGATAAAAATTTGCAGTTGTGCCAAAGCTTGCTACACAAGTCTCGTAGGTTCTACGCGGATTGGATATTTTGGGGTTATGGATGCTGACAGGCTGCAGAAAATACTGGTCGTAATGCTTCCATGGACATTAGTATTGGGCCGCTGGATACTCGATCATCCCACAGCACCGAATCATCTCTGCCATTCCAAGTCAACGACCAGTGGCGGGCCGCAATCCATGAATACAAGGCGACCCAAGAGCAAATGCTGGAAAATTTGCGAAATTCACTGTTGGCAATATATAGGTCCTACGAACCTGAAGTATCTGAACAACAGCTAGAAACCTTCCTATCAGACAAGACGATTCGGAGAAACATGATTTCCAAATGGCGAGATACCAGCGTTCATGCTTTGAAATCAGAGAAACCTTTGTTTTGGGAGCAATATAAAATACGATCCCTGAATCTCGATCGGCTGAAGCTTGACCTACAAGCTACTGAGAAGCTCTTCGAAGTGGCGGAAACTGGCACTTCCGAGAACTTGACCATCCGCGAGTACGTGATTGCCCAAAATGGAGATATGATATTGGAATTCCCATACGTATCAGAAACTCATCCGGTACTAAGGTTCCGCGTATCTTCACATCTCTTAGCCGAATCGTCTCCCATATTTTCGCAGATGATTTTGCCTCAGCAAGCAGGAAAAGGATTCTCGCTCGACCTGATGAATCAACTTCCTCCAGCACCTACCAAGCAGATATGTAAGGATGGTATGGAGGTCAAAGTTTATCGAATGCCTCAAGCTGAACTCAACCATAATGAAGCTCTCACAATACTTCTTCATGCAGCCCATATGCACAACGCAAAAGTCCCCAGAGAAATCGAATACCCAGTTTTTGTCAGTATTGCAGAAGTATGTCTGAAATATCAGTGTACCTCACCTCTAGAATTACAGGTGGAATATCAATGGCTCCCTCAATGGGTGCATAAAGCAGCCGATCCTAACCCGGATGGATTTCTACTCATTAGTTACGCATTTGGAATTCGAAGGATCTTCACTCGTGTAACAAAAACCGCCATTCTCAACGCCCTAAGCGACGCAGAGACCCAGAGCAAGGAACTTTGGCCCCAGGCTATTAGAGATAAGATCAAGGCCATCCGCGCCGCAAAGCTTGCGCAGATTCACGAATGCTGTACGAATGCCATCGAGGATTACTTTCGACCACCTTCTGAACACGTAAACCGTACTGCGAGTCTTGGATCACTTTTGATGACAACAGAGCCACGTTGTCCTAAGGGATCACATTTATGCGATGCCACGAATCTAGGGTGGCTAATGCTAGTCTACAATGAACTACGGATGCTTCCGAGCATTATGAATAATACCGGCTTCCATAATATCCCACCATCGCCTCAGCGAAGTTTGAAGGATTTGGTCGACTGTTTGAGACTGATGCCTAGTGCTCCTCAAGTTCACAGCGGAGTCTGCGACTACGCACCTGCTTTCAGATGCGCAATCGGCGATATCTACAACAGTATCTCTGGGTTTACTCTACGAGATGTTACAGGTCGAAATGGTTGGGCTTTGTCGAAGCATGCTGGTTCGACGGAAGATCGATATGATGACAATCCTCGAGATGTCGTTGAGCTGGGAGCACCACTACCCTCTCCGAGAAAAGCGAAATGGTTTAGATCTTCGTCGAACGAAAGTGTCAGCCTGCGGGTTCTCTCACAGATTGACAACCTCGAAGATCTTAGTTCAGCTGCGATGATCGACAAAACCTTCTACAGCGCCTACAAGAGGAACGAAGCTTCACTACTGAAGAATGTCATGAAAGCAGAAAGAAGAAGGACAATATCACAGATTAACCCTGAGATTCTAGTCTTCCGGAATTCCCGTGCTGTTAACTCAGATGACCTGAGCGTATCCACCAACACTAAGAGCGTAGACTCCAAGCTCCGCTCAGACAAGCGTCACAGTCGATCTGTCCCACAAGTTAGAATCGATACTTCTGGCGAAGAATTATACGATGGTTCCTCATCATACTCACCTACCGACTCCGAAGTTACTACCGACCCCAAAGCACCCATGTCTTCTGAAGAAGCTGAACGCATTCTCTGGCCAAACGACGAGTCTAAAGATGATTCTCCGCGCCCAAATACAGGACCAAATGAGAAGTTTCTTATGGGTGGAAGTCCGCATATAGAGATGCCGAGAGCGCTTGAAAGGAATCTTGAGCACGTCGAAGAAAAAACGAGGATGGTGGAGGATGAGAAACATTTAAGAGAGGAGAAGGAGGCTGTTTTTGGTGTGGGGGTGAGTAATTGGTGTGCTTGTGAGCTTTCATTAGTATTAGGCTGATCTTTGATAACAGCCTTCGAAGAAGCCTAGCACATGTACGACCGATGAGACGAAAGATTCCGACTCGAAGCCTTATGATGCCAAGGATTGTGTATAATGGCCAACATGATAATTCCCCTTTCTGGGGAAGCAGTCAAGACGATAGTAAGATCATGCTGGGAGCGCTCCCACCGAGTGATCCATGACCACCTGAAACGTCTGGGTCCAGTGACAAAGCTAGGATCTCTTCCAGGGGTCAGAGTCCCAGTATTGGACTTCCCACCTACCAGCTTCTGTCTACAGTAGCGGTGATTCACTATTCCATGGACCAATTCGGGGCAGTGTTTAAAGTCTGTCAAATAAAGACTTCTCGGATTAGTGAATGGATAATCAGCTTCAGCCGGACCAAGTTGAATCCTGTACTCAGTCTTGTCATGGCTGAGTCAGAGTTGAACCGCAGGAATGGAGCTTGGCTCCATTTTCTAACCAGGCTCGTCCGTAGCCAAATCCCCATGTCCGCCACAGCGGAATGAACACGCAAGGCAAGATAGGATACAAGCACTCAGACGACTCCCTGGTATGATCAAATGAAAAATGAAGGAAATGGCGGAAAGTTCCAAGAAACAGCAGACAGACGACTTATGATTGGAAGAAAGTATTTGATTATTCAGCACGGCGTTGCTGGATTACGAGATGATACAAAGTAAACAAGCTTAAGTTTACTACATAGCAATATACCCTGTTGTTTAGCTGTAATCCAATATGATGTTTTCAATTCAGCATTTAGTTCCTAGATATGGGGAAGTAGACTCAATGAGATTTATATCTGAATTTGTATCCTTACAATACAGACACACCACTATCCATAACTTTCAAAGCCCTGGATTTAAGTTCTTGTGTTTATAAGGATATCTTTGTCCATTAAGTAGTATACTATTTGGGTTGCAAGATGACTGCTGTTGTTTTAGGAAGTGCGGATTCTTCTTAGAGGTAGGGGGGTGAAAAGAGGGGTGAGGTTAGATCTAGCGACCAATCAAACGAGCCGAGGCTGAGAAACATCGAATCGCGAAACCTTTTAGATTTTGCAAAAGCAGCACACTTCAACACCACCGCAAAATATACAATGGATACAACGCGCACCATGCGTACCCTGCAAAATGGACAGGCGCTATAGCGATCCATATCACCATTACTCGGACGAAGACAAACTCCCCCCCTGGGAGCAAGAAGCGGAGGAACAGGAGCACGAGGGAAAGAAAACTGGTGGCATAATGACAACCTGGTTCTCGCGCGAGCGTATTCAGCTAGCTGCCACAGCTGTCGTATCAGGCGCTGTCGTCGCAGGGGCTATATTAGGGTATCAGCATGTGAGGCGGATAGAAAGGGTAGAGCATCTGAAGAGGAGTGTGCCAGAATTGGGAGATGGACATGAGGTTGACAAGGTGGGTTTGCCCTTCTGGGGAAGGAACACTGATGGGGATGATGTTAATAAAGATACATCTAGCTTACAGATTATGGTGCTGCTTCGAAAGCTACGGCAATGAGTAAGGAGGATGAGAGGAGTGCGATATTCGCGGAACGTGCGCTGAAGGGGGATTATGATGATGGTAACCCCCTCTTCACACCTCTTCAGAAGCCCCACTAACAGAAAGCCTAGAACTCATCCTCGAACAACTAGCCCGTAACCGGGTCTTCCTCACCGATGCAGGCTTATCCAAGCTACGCTCAGCATTTATAATTGTCGTTGGCTGCGGTGGTGTGGGTTCTCACTGCACCGCAGCACTCGCCCGGTCCGGCGTCTCTCACATCCGCCTAATCGATTTCGACCAAGTGACGCTCTCCTCCTTAAATCGTCACGCGGTTGCTACACTCGCGGATGTAGGAACACCCAAGGTCTCTTGTCTACGAAAGCGTCTACAGCAGATTACACCCTGGGTGCATTTCGACCTCCGAAATGAGCTATTTAGTCAATCGGCAGCAGATACGTTGCTGGGGCCCGGGTATGATGGCAGGAAGCCTGATTTCGTAGTGGATGCGATTGACAACATCGAGAGCAAGGTTGCGTTGCTAGAATACTGTTATAAGAATAACCTGAAGGTCATCTCAAGTATGGGGGCCGGGTGTAAGAGTGACCCGACACGCATATTCATCGGTGATATATCCTCCAGTACCGAAGACCCACTCTCCCGTTCCACCAGACGCCGTTTACGTGCCGTCGGCATAGCGTCTGGCATACCAGTCGTATATTCCACCGAGAAACCAGGCCCAGGAAAAGCGCAACTATTACCCTTGCCTGAAGAGGAGTTTGCAAAGGGGTCAGTTGGAGATTTGGGCGTTTTGCCGGATTTCAGAGTTAGGATCCTCCCGGTTCTCGGAACGATGCCAGCGGTTTTCGGGTACGCGGTTGCGAATCATGTTATTTTGAATGTGACGGGGTATCCGACGGAGTATGTGCCTGCGAAGGGCAGAGAGAAGATGTATGATGGCATTTTGGCGCAGTTGCAGGGCTTCGAGGAGAAACTTGCGAGGGCCACGACTCCTAGGGAGGATGCGCAGGGATTGAAGCTGGGGGTTACGGCTGGTGATGTGGGCTATGTGGTTGAGGAGGTTTACAAGGGGAGGAGTGCGATCAGTGGGGTTTCGACAAGGCTCGCGCTGGTGAGGTGGCGGAGTCCGGTTGAGGGGTCTACAATTGACCTTGGTGTTGAGGGCCAGAAGACTAGTAAAGTTAGGTTAAGGGATCTGGTGTGTATGACCAAAGAGGAGGCGGCTGTACATGAAAGGGAAGTTGTTCGGGGTGCAAAGACCCCCGAAGATCTGTATGATACCGAGACAGTTCAGGCAGTGGAAGCCAGGATTAAAGAGGAGATTAGTTATGAGGAACATAGATGAGTAATTTCCCTCTAGTCTACAGCAACCAATATTTCGGTATATATTTGCATTTTGCTCCATCAAATGATAGTCTATCTATTTTATTCGGTCTTTTCCCTTCAAGATCCGAAGTCACGAATACTTGTATCATCACTACATTGAGAATCTTGTTTGTTTAGCTACTAAACGCTTTTCAGGAGCCTCGAGGTATTACAAGGTGCAGGAAGCGATTACTTTTATGTCAATTTACGTTTCATTTAATATAGGCTTTTGTTATATTTGCGATGTTCCGGTTACAAGTCGCTTTTCAAGTCTCAAATAGGTTATTGCCGGATGCGGAAACTTTCTTTGTCTTTACGCGAAGCGAGCTGTATGCCCCTGAGTCCACGACCTACACCGTCATTTATTCAAGTGAGACATAACGATTGCAGCAGAATTCTTTGTTCCCATAGTATCAAATATTGTCGAAGTTTGGGTTCAGTCGTATCATCAATTTCTTTATTCCTCAACAATACCTTTTACAGCCAAGCTCCAATTCCAATGGCTTCCTATCTCGCGCTGACCATTCGATATACCAGCCTTCTTTTGCATGCTCAAACTATAGTACTACATCATGGGCACCCAAACTCAACGGTCTAGGTACGCACGGCGGGCTAGTGGACCATCGAATGCGGAAATCGCAAGATCAGTCTTTAGAGCTAATGTCGGACATGCGCAATTCCCAGAAGCGACACAACCAGTTGAAGATATTGCGAGTCTACATGATCCTCGCAACTTTCTGAGAACCTCACAGGTAGCGACCGCTACTAGAGGAATACACTATGGCTACAGTAAGCGCCCTCTCAAATCTCCAAACAAAAGAGTTCCTCACTAATCAATCAATCAATATAGCTCCCGGCTCCCCCACCTTTCCGTCCCCTCCAGGTCTCTGGTACAAGTTCTGGCGGTTTGCCTATCTCGCAAGTCTCATATTCGCCACAATACTATTCTTGCTATCTTTGAAGGAAACACCCAAGGGCATCACGTTCAAAAACAAAGACGAGTGGGTCGCTGGCTCCCATGGCGTTGGTGAGCCGGCTCATTCATGGGTTAGCAAGTTCTTTGAGAATGGAAGGACTAGCGGGAGCCCTGAGCCTGAAGTGGCCACGGTCGTAGTCGTGAAAACGCCGGAACCAGAGGTCACGATACCTGCTCGAAAAAGGTGGTTTGGTCTGGGAAACGAGCACATATCCGAAGCGCAACCAACTCAAACGTCTCCAGCTTTGCCAACTTCGAATGTAAAGGAGGCCATTAAAAGTGTTATAAATCGTTTTGATGTTAGGGAATGTGACCTGAATGTTAAACGACATGTACTTGGGCAGACAAAGCCCACCAAAGAGGTACAGACAAACACAAACACTTGGAATTTGAACGTGAAACAATTCCTCGCAAGTAGGCCGGCAGAAGCGAGGGAGAAAGAAACCGCAGCGCAAGAGACGCTGTCAACAGAGAGACCCACCTTCACGTCGGCAGGTGTCGCAGGATTAAAATCCGAGTCCTACACGACGAAGTTAGCAAGTATCGATTCCGAAACGGAGCCCAACAACTTTCATGCCCCGGCATCCAAGAATGAGGTCTTCCCCAGATTGGTCAATGTGGCACTCAGCCTTTATGAACCAATCTTGGACCACGAGCCACTCGTTGTACTCGTAGCAAAAGTCAGGGTCGCCCGCGAAGTATTCCACCGCGCCCAACAAACTCTGCAGGGCAGAAACGCAACTTTACGTTTGGCAAATAAGGTCCATAAACTCGAATTCAAGAGTGTAGAAAATGGTCTTGGCGACTATAGATTCCTAGGCCGAATCCACGCTGACCAAGTCTTCTCGGAGAACCCCAGCAAAATACTCCGCATGATCGACACCTTCCAAAAGTCCGTCGCGAAAGCTAGGACGTCGACGAAGGAAATACAAGCACACCATGAGTTACTGGGTCAGTACAAGTGGGAGTTATTTCATAGCTATTATTCGCACGCCCAACAGTGGCTCTATAAGCTTTCGCGGGCGGAGGAGGCTGTCTCACGCTTGAGCAAATACACCTCGAGCACCACACTACTCATCCATACAAACTTCGACATAGAAGCCAGTTCCCGCCAGGGCAAAGACCTCTCGGACTGGCTCGTCGCAGCGCAAGCTCGGAAGACCGCGCAGCTGTCGCTAATCATTTGGATTGAAGTACTGTGTCGATCCGCGGAGCATTCGCTTGCGACTGCGCGCGAGAGGGTGCAGGCTGTGCTGGAGGGGAAGGCGGAGGACCAGGCTCGGTTCGCGAGCAAGAGGGAGACGGAGTTGGGTGTTGTTCGGGATGTGGAGGAGCAGAGGGAATTGGTTACATTACTTAAACAGGAGACGGATAAGAGGTTTAGGGTTGCGGATCAGGCGCTGAAGGAGATTGTGGCGAATAAGGGCAAGAATATCAAGGATGATCCAGCGTTGGCTTAGGGTTTGTGTTGGTAAGGGAGGATGTTTGCATGTTTCCATTCATTTATAGGTTTCAATTTGCATTGTATAGTTCAAAGGCATTTTCGAATGGGAAATATCAATGTAATGTGCTTTTGGAAGCTGCGACCTGCAAGAAATGCATATTAGGAGAGTTAGAAGAGTTAGAAGAGTTGCCAAATGAGCTCTGCAGCTTAGAAGGAATGGAGCTGTACACTGAAGTTGAATTCATTATTTCGTTTCCTAGAAACACACTTTCGTCATCTAGGAATTATACAGATCTGGAAGTGTCCAACTCATGGTTTTGGACCCCTTCAATGTACTAATACACTAACGAGAGGCTTGGAGACCGCTCCTTCTTTCACAGCAGGTATTCTGATGGGAGCTAGTTCAAGACAGCGGGAACTACCCAGGAGACGTGGGAACTCCAACAGCATCAAACATAGCTCTCAGTCGCAAACACAGTTTCAACAGAATTAGTGCAAGCTGCCCAGGCCATTTGGAAACTTCCTTGTCGGTTCATGTGTAAAGAATCCTTAACTTCCCCTATGATTTTCGATCTTGTTCTCGACCTCGGAATAACACACAGTGGGAGCTACATACAGACCCCGAAGCGCTCCTCGACAAAGGCTTTTCAACCTCCTTTTACCAGATATACCTTCACAACGATATCGATTGTTGGCTTTATATACTCGACAGTCCTCAAACTACATCTCATTATCGGACAATCGACCAAGTTTGTCCAATTACCAGTGGATTGATGGCGCTCCGCAACCCCAATTTTCCCATCGAAGTGGAGGTGGAGGAAGCGGAGGTAGAACGCTTCATGCCCCTCCTAAAGCCGCTCTGGAATCCTATCTCAAGTCGCCATTACTTCAAAATACTCAAGATTATGAACTATCTTTCGACACGGCTTGGTGATATTTCCCCTTACATCCAATATCGGGCCGGACTTTGTGGTGCATATACTATGGGAGAGACACCTGCCGTAAGGGAACCAAAAAACATCACTGAAGTGTTTAAAATCGTGAGCGAAACAGCTGATTTCAAGAGACACGGACACCTCGGTCATTTGAGGATAATCCTAGAAGAGGCAAAAAATCATGAATGGGCCGGGGACGCGAAAGAAGGCCTCGAATACTTGATTCGAATGGCACAGCGCTTAGAAGAGACTACGGGGACTATGGACATACCAATAAGACACCGTCTTTTAGGAATCGTTCTACACGCGGCGACCCCAGCCAACTTGTCGGGACAAGACTGTGCCATCTGCCTGGGGGCAATGGGCGAACAATTCAGAAATGTGGCAAAGATACTATCGATATTAAAGAATGTCGCGAGCATCTCGGGCTCAGATTGGACTTCAATAACCCATTTAATGGAAGACTGCACGAGATACGTATTCAGCCAACCCGAGAGAGAGGATATCAAATTCTTCCAAGAAATGCAAGGCTTTATTCGCCAACTTGCGATCGTCTATCTCCGGTATAGGGCCCTTCAAGAAGCTTCGCCTCGGGCCTGTCACAACTGAATGCGGGCATACCTTTGGCTTCCTTTGCCTCGATGTCTGGATTCGACAAAAGGGTTACCAGGCTAAGTGCCCATATTGTCGAAGCAAACTGGTAAGCGAAGCAGCGAGAAACTCGCGGAGGAGAGAAATGCTGGATCATTTACTTCGTACGCTACAGCAGTAGGAAATACTCACGATATTGTTGATATGATGGTCGGCGTCCCTGTCAGACCATCATGTGGGTTGAGAGGGGAGCCGTAGATTACAGAAGGGGGCGCTTGTAAACGCTTCTTGGGCCTCTTTAGCAAACACAATATAGGTACAACATGGGCATGATTCGGCGCAACCAAATTGTGTTTGCCAGAGAAGGTCTTAGATGTTCGTTGAGGAGGTCGAATTGGAAGCGGTTCGAAGTCCGTTGTAAACAAAGCTGACAATGAAGCAAAATGAAAATATCACCATGGAGATTGTAGACAAACTGTAATATCACTTGTTCTACCCGAAAGTTTTATATTGACACAGAAATATTGAAGTGAGATCGGCAGGGAAGTGGAGTTTGATATGCGCGGCTATTTAATAGACGCGGCGCGACCCCCTTGCAGAAGACACATCTTTGTGTGATGATCTCACAGCGACGTTCCCTTGGAAAAGTTCCATCTCTTCTTTTTTTCTTTCTTTCCCGGCAACAAGATGGATTTCCTTCAAGTATGCCACCCCTTCCAAACTTCCATTTTTGCGACCCAGCTAACAAGTTCCAGCGCCTCGCCCGCGCCCTTGACAGGCCTCTATTCCCCTGGAAGAAGCTCATCATCGGCTTCTCCCTCGCACAATACGTCTTCGAAGGATTCCTCTCCCTCCGCCAATACCAAGTCCTGAAGCAGACCAAACCGCCCAAGGTGTTGAAGAATGAAGTGTCGCAAGAAGTCTTCGACAAATCCCAAGCATACGGCCGCGCGAAAGCCAAGTTCGGTCTCTTCAGCGGGCTCTTCGGCCAGATCCAAAACACAGCATTCATCTACTACGACATCCTCCCCAAACTCTGGGCCCTGACTGGATCATGGCTCCTATCCTACGCACCTGCACGCTTCAGCGGCGAAATCTCGCACTCCATCGTCTTCGTCCTCACGTTCATCGTTATCCAACAGGTTATCTCGCTACCAACTTCCATCTACCATACCTTTGTGCTGGAAGAGAAATTCGGGTTCAACAAGCAGACGCCCAAGCTCTTTGTTATGGATATGTTGAAGTCGCAAATGCTGGCTTTTGTTCTGGCTCCTCCGATCTTGGCTGGTTTCTTGGCTATTGTGCAGAAGACTGGGAATAGCTTCTTTTATTACCTTTGGATGTTTGGTGCTGGATTACAGGTCTTCATGATTACTATCTACCCGATTACGATCTTGCCGCTTTTCAATAAGCTTTCTCCACTGCAGCCTGGCGATTTGAAGACTGGTGTTGAGGCACTGGCTGAGAGGTTGAAGTTCCCGCTGCATGAACTATATGTTATTGATGGTAGCAAGCGGAGTGCGCATAGCAATGCGTATTTCTTTGGAATGCCGTGGAAGAAGCATATTGTCATCTATGATACATTGATTGAAAAGAGCGAGACACAGGAAGTTGTTGCTGTTCTTGCACACGAACTTGGTCACTGGAGCTTAGGTCACACTACGAGGCTGTTTGGAATCTCTCAGGTATGCAGTTTCGCGAATTGGGTTTCTCTTATTAACCAACTTTGCAGGCTCATTTCTTCTACATTTTCGCCCTGTTCTCCGTCTTCATTAACAACAAGTCCCTCTACCAATCCTTTGGCTTCCACAATGAATTCCCCATCATAATCGGCTTCATCCTATTCTCGGACGCTCTTGCGCCAATGGATACAGTCATCAAGCTTCTGATGAACATCCTGAGCCGGAAATACGAGTTCCAAGCCGATGAATTCGCGCAGGGGTTGGGATACTCGACAGAGCTGGCTCGTTCTTTGATCAAGCTCCAGATCCAGAATCTGAGCACGATGGATGCGGATTGGATGTATGCTAGCTACCATTTCTCGCATCCGATTTTGTCGGAGAGATTGGGTGCACTTGGATGGGTTGATGAGACGGATGTAGTGTCGGATGAGAAGGATGAAAAGGCCGAGAAGGCCAGTGGGAGAGAGCTGTAAAATGTATAACCACCAATAAAGCGATTTCCTCCAATATTTCGTCGTAGTGTCTTGTATCGTTGTGTCGGGTTGGATCCGTAAAGTTCAAGCCTCCGCCTTCTTCAACTTCTCGGCCGTCCTCTGCTTCTTCTCCTCCAGCTGCCTAGCTTTCTTCTCCTTCTTCCTGGCGTCCTTGTCTACTGACTTGGCCACCTTATCCGCAGGCTTATGCATCGTTTTAACCTTCTTAGCCTTCGGCGCCTCGACATCCACCTCGGAATCATCCTCAGCCACTTCAACCTCCTCATCCTTCCCCAATTCAACCGTACGACTCGTATCCCTACCCCCCACATTCCCAACCTCAATACTCTGCTCCCGTTGATACTCCTCTAAATCCTGCCACCCCTCCTCTGCCGCTCCCACTGCCGTCCCATCATCCATTCCCTGCCCCGCGATCTCCTCATCTCCCCCCTCACCATCCCCTTCATTCAACTGCAACGTAGGAGCCAGCCATTCGCCCCTAAGCCCCGCTTCCACGCGCTGGAGATTGTGTAGTGTGACGGAGGAGCTGGAGCCTGCTGTTGGGCCGGACGCTTCGAGGCGCGCGTTGGGCAGGAGATGCGCTTTGGTGGCGGTTGCTGTGAGGTACGAGGACAGGTATTTGAGGGCGATTTCTTGGGAGACTGGGATTGAGGGGATTGATTTGTGGGGTGGGAAGGCCGACATTATTGATTTTTTAATTCAAACAACTGCTTTGGCTTTTTCGTACAGTGTCTGAATAAATGCGCCGTCGTGGTTTACAGTCTTACAGTCTTAAAACATCAAGCTCCATATCTTTTTTTTTTTTTGGTCGAAGCGGCCGCTAGCGTTTATATTTCCATTCTGGAACGACAACTTCGGATATCAACCTCGAGCTTGTGTTCTAGCCATTGACCACCGCAATACCGCAAGATGTTGTGTCTCCGCTGCTCGAGGGGCTTGAATGCCTTCTCCAAACTCCCCATCGCGTCCGCATCACGAACAGCGCACCTAATAACCCGCGTACCCACCTCCTCAAAACGGTACTTCCCAATTCTCTCCCTCCCCTCCCCATCCCCATCCCCAATGCCAAACCACAACTAACATCTCCTCCGTTTAGGACCTTCACATCCCTCCCCTCCCTCCGCCCAACCATCATCCCGTCCTCCCTATCCTTCTCCCTACGCCCCAATCCCATCACAACAACAGCAAGCAGCACCACAACCGACCTAGATGCAGCAGCGATCCTGCCCATATCAACGCACCCATCGATGAACTTGACACAGATCCGGTGCGCAGGCCGGAACACGTTTAACCCAAGTCATTTTGTGAGGAAGCGGCGACATGGCTTCTTGGCGCGGGTGAGGAGTCGGACGGGGAGGATGATGTTGAAGAGGAGGAGGGCTAAGAAGAGGAGTACGTTGAGTCATTAGGTGGATGGGCTGGAAGGGGGTGTATGATAAAGAGGAACAGATGGGGGTGTATAGTCTATGAATGGATGTGGAAAGCATGGAAGAGCAAGTATTCGAGGTGATGTGTGTATGATATTAGAAATGGATATCGACGTATCTTCCTCCACTATTTTCTCGGTCTGTGATTGTGGTAATCGGAGTAGTTCTGTGTTGCAATTGTGCTTGACTCTCTTGGAAAGTTTTCATTGCAAGTTCTATGCCTTCTCGTGTCGTGCAAGTTGGCCATCATGCCACACTCACGGATCCCCTCGGGATCTTGTTTATTAAATCACTCGCAAGTACTCGAAGGGTCAGAACCCCCTATCCGAATATGTATCCGAATATCCCTATCATTTGTCTTTCTTCGATTTACATATATCTTTCGCATCTGCTCTTTCAAACTCTGCTCCAACATCCTTCTAGGTCACGGGGGCACATTCTTCAGACAATGCAAAGAGCATCACAATTTGAAAAGACAATTCAAGTTAAAGAGAGCGTTTATTGGTCTGTGAATATACGCCTCTCAATAGTCTATGGATTCCACAGACCTTAGTAAGAAAAGTTACCATTTGCAATCCTGTTCTGCCGATTCCATGAACCCCATTTCCTTCAAAACAATGGATCTCCGACCTTGCCAGTTCATTAACTTTCTCGCACCATAACAATACAAATGTGCGCTTCTCGTATGGAGTAATAGCTTCACGCCTCATTTCTCTTACGTCCATGACAACTGCCCCACGGTCAATGAGCTGTTCATGTCACGAGCATGGTAAAGGATCATGAGTTCCAAGTGATAGACAAGCATTTCGTCTACATCATTATCGGATCCGTCTAGTGGTGGTTCACTGGAGTCATATGTGAATAGATCTGTCGCTGCAAAATCCGCGCAAGGGATATCGGCATCGACGCTGTTCCACTGCATTAGTAATGTTTCATCCATACAGGTTATGGCTTACTGTTCTTGGCTGCCACATTTGGAAGTTTGGCAATTGTGTTTCTTGACCGGAATCTCGACACCTCCCCTCCCAACCCTCTGACCTACGTAACCCCGCGCCGCCTTTGCTTAGGTGCTTAGGCAGCGTAGCTCAACTTCGGCTTAAGTCCGCTTAGGTCTGCGTACCTATCTTACTAGGAATCGTCAGCTTTCAACAAGGAGCCCAAAAGGCCCCCTTTCCTAGCTAAGGGTCCCAAATCTGTTCCTACTATACGATTATTCCTAGACAATTATCCAAGTCTGCCTATCTTGATGCATAGGACCTTTTTCTACCTTTAGGTTGTTTTACGCCGTCCTCTACATTTTGCCTTCAGCTACGTATTATATAACTAGTTACTTTTTGTCTTTACCTCTCTTCTTACCTATCTTCTTACCTATCTTCTTACCTATCTTCTTACCTATCTTTTTATGGTCTTATCTATCTTCTTACATATCTTTTTACCTATCTTCTTATATACTTTCTTATAGATAGAGTTCGAATGTTAAAGTTCGAATTGCATAGCAATACTCGGTGTAAGAACTTCAATAAACAAAAGAGATGCCGATCTGAAAGGATCCTAGGATTTTATGACATCCATTTATTACAAGCTGCAATTTTCTATACAGCTAGCGCATCATGCGAGTTTTCCTAAGAAGCTTCGAATAGTTCATCTGCATGTGCCGCACGCTTGGCAAAACGGAGCCGCATTCCCAGCCTTCCTATTCCTTTGCTAAGGATGATGCTGTTTAGGGATGACCTATGCCTTTTTCGATTATATGACATCGAACAACAAGCAGCGGGCGGTTGGAGCTGACCCCACGAGTTCAGATCACCCCACCAACTCCAACAGCAGAGGGAATGACTGCCAATCAAGTCTGTGTAACTGCGCACTACCTGCTTTGAATGGGGCTCCCAATTACTGCCGACAAACATGTACCGAAAGTAACATAGGGTGCATGCTGCATTTGGAACCCTCCGATACACGCTATGTAAATAGCCCACTATTTAAAAATGGATGTGAGGGTTTCACGGATGTAACTGTTTTCCGGCGTCTAGGATACTGGAATAGTAATCGTTATAAGAACCCGAGAGTTCGGTCGCCCCGCTTTCCAACCGACTAGTGCGTGCCCAATACAGTAGCAAAAGAACGCCAAACTAAAGCTGTGATTGCAACAGACACGGACATTAACCGGCCAAATAATGTTGGTGATTCAATGTCAGGCATTGAAACTCGATATATTGGCTGAACCAACTCCAACAGCAAAAATCCTCTTTGATACGCCTCGGCCGAATCTATTGACCAAGGGTGAAAATCCCCTCTCCTGTTTTCTAATGTCGATCTCTGAACTTTGGCTCGCGCGGCGCTATTAGTCTTCTGTGACATGGTTTCCGAGAGTAGCGGGGCCGGTTAGCGGCAAGATACGCCCTACTGGGCTCCAATCAATGGACTTTTGAGTCGCAGCTAAATAGACTGCCTAGACAATGATATGCATCGTATTTGCTTCCGAGACACCAACGCAGAGGCAGAATGAAGGCGGTGACAAAGCCTGCTGAACCTGCGTCAACACCAAGGACTACTTCAACAACGCCATCTTGTCTAGCTACATGCGATTCCCGCAACCTTTTCCGTCGTTTACAAGCAATTCTTGGATAATTTCCACATAGCTATCACAGCTCGTCTTATTTATACATTATCACACTATGAACTCGAGGTTCTTCACTTGCTCAAGGCCGGGATGTGAACGGCCAAGTGTCAGAGCTGTTGGTGGATGCGATGCGTGCAACAGTTATCTGTGTGTCATTCACATGTCCTCATCTTACCACAAGTGCAACAAGGTAAGTGGTATAGTCTTTTGCCTTTACTTCGCTCTTCTAAACCAATACTGAGTGTTCCTGAAATAAAAGGCCTTGGACGATGCAACCTACACATTGCAGACTGCTGCTGAAATTGAACGTCTCTGCTCTCGGATCAACGACGCGGCAGTCTGCAAGCATGCTTCAAGTCTAAATGGTGGTCGGAGTTGCACCATCGAACATTCTTCCACGATTGGCCCTGGTGCTCTTATGGGCAGCGCTAACTACCACGCCCGTATTCGTTTCCACGATGGCTCTCCTTCATGGTTACTGCGCATTCCACGTGTTGCTAGCTTCGCTGTTGGTCTTCCGTCTTCGCTAGTCGAGTACCTTGTACTCAGCGAATATGCAACCCTGAAGTTTCTTGAAACTACCGCAGTACCGGCACCTCGAGTATTTAGTTACGGTATATGTGGCACTGAAACAGACCATGGTACTGGCGTCAGCTTCATTCTCATGGAAGAACTACGGGGGACACCATGGACAGGCCAGGGGGTGTCCGGCGGCAAAGCTAGTGAGAACGAAAAGGCAAAGGTCTGGAGCGGTCTTGCGGACATTTTGATGCAGTTGGAAAAACACACCCTTTTCCTAAAGCTGGTTCTCTGTGCTTGCAATCATCTGAAGTCGAGGTATCAGCCGTTGCGAGCGACAGGTTTCTCGTTCTCACTCCCACAGGTCCGTTTGCTACATCTACCGCCTATTATGCTGCTTTTGCTGAGCATTACTTGGAGCTCATCGTGGATGGCCAGCTCTATACCGAATATCCTATCGATGCTTATCTAGTGTACCGTTTTATGAAGGATAACGTGACCTAATTGGTCTCGCAAGAGGAAAACCAAACGACAGAGAGATTCTACTTGAAGCATGTCGACGACAAAGGCGACCATTTACTCGTCGACGAGCAGCTGAACATTACTGGCGTTATTGACTGGCAAATGGCACGTATTGTACCTCGACGGGAAGCTTTTGGACCATCGCTTGTTACAGCAGATATGAACGCCTTGTGCAATGGGAAATTCTCACTGAGCCCCGACGATCTTGTACTGGCTGATATGCTGCGGAAAAGAGGCCTATCTGATCTGGCCAGCAATATGATTGATGAAAAAGTCAGAAGATTCTTTTTGGGCCTGGCCTTAGAACCAGAATGGAAGTACGCCCTGCCGTTGGCAAATGCAATATTGAAAGCGTTTGGGGCGGTGGAAGGTTGGTCGCAGTGGAAGGAGAGCGCGCTGAAAGAATACGAGACTGATGAACGCCTAAAGGGCCTCATTGGTCGTTCTTCACAGATGGGATGACAGATGTATCCAGCACAGCGATAGACCATCTTGGGAAAGCATAGACAATTGCATATCTGAATATATATAATACACTCAATTGTTTCCAGTAAAGACGTTGCGCTTCATGTCTGCTTTCGATGTTAACATACAATAGGATACAATCTGGCGGTTAAAGACGTCGCCGGGCCACGATAGGCAGCCTGAGGGCGAAGCCATCTAGGAGTTTAATAATAAGGTAAATATACACCTTAACAATTAGTGATATTACTAATATAGAGTAGCTTAGACGCTGAAGGCAATCCTATCTTTTCATTATCTGGCCTCGAGCTCCCTCTTAATAACTTCGCCGTCCAAGTACTATCTAATAAGCTCCCCGATTGCTCTATTACAGTTGGTCCGAAACATTATACACATTGCTGGCCGAAGTAGAGAAGTGGAATAACAAGTCGATATTACTACAGGGTATGAAATCTGCACGAATAAAGCGAAAGTATCATTAGAGAACGCCGGACGAGCAATTTATAATGTTGGACGAGAAGAAGGTTATAGGGGAGGAGCGGAGGATGCGGAGGAAGATAGAGAAGGCGGATAAGTCCTATGGCGAGGAAGGATTATCGGCTGAGGCGAGCAGTCAGGAAGCGATCTAAAAAAGTGAATATGATATTCTGTGGCTCCAGAGAAGGGTCTGTAACATTTAAATTTCAAACTGGCGTAGACAACATAGTTAGCAGTATATCTTGTGGAATAGGAGTGGTTTCACATGCCTGCCTCCAGAGCCGTCTCTGCTGATAAACGCTGAAGTTCTCAACGGTCCATGGAATAGGATCAGCGAAGGGCAGTGCTTTGCAGACACCAGCGATAGCGGAAAGAACGAAGGGTGCAGAGAGCTTCACTATGCCGCGATGATCGTCGACTTGATGATGTTGATAAGTACTTGATCTCTTGAGATATTTTTATTCTCGTTATGGATGATTCTGCGATGTTCATGGATGGATGTTGATTGTTAAGGAGGAAGAAGACCGAAGACGAAAGGAAGACGGTTTCATTAAGCCGTTGCACATGGCGACAAGTCAGAGGGTGGTAGTTTCAGTTTTCGTCGTAACTGTCTTCGTGGATGGAAAGAGCCATTACAGGTTTATCGAATCCAAACTTTAGCTTCACTCAAAACCTACGAGACAGCAAGAGCCATGGACTCAGAGTTGCTAAGACAGTACGTGCCCCTTTCTGTCCCGTGCCATATCAAAGCTCTATTACCACGAATCGGCTTGATATGGATCTAAAATAGGAGACGTTAGCGATCCCTAATAAGTTAACCATGAACAAAAACGGGAACTTATTGAACCCGCTCAGCGGATGAGCTTATCTCCTCCGGAATTTTGAGTCTTCACAACGTCACAAAATCAATACGGCTTTAATGTCTATGTGTAAATTTTGATAATGTCATGGAACTAGGGTTTTCAGAACATTTTTCAAGTATATACAGATCGTAATAGATATAACTTAACCCTTCCCCTATTATCTCGCTTAGCTTTTATACTTCACATCTTTCGCGGCCTCCGCCATTATAATTTCTCATCAAGCATCATCATATAAATACTTCTCTATTACACGCGTCTAGGCGGATAGATAGATAGATGGTAGAGAATGACGAAAAATCCGTGGAACCTGTGTGATATAGTCCTTCACGTGGCACAACAAGGCGGCAGTTCGGAACTGGGGAACCTCGGCCCGCCCCGACTTCCCCACACCATACCAACTGCCGCTAGTATTACCCCAGATAATGCACTCACTCCATATAATTATTCTTCCCCCGAATATACATTATTCTTTCTCCAGGTAATCTCATACATCCATTTCCAACGTAGACTACACATATCCTTTTCCCCAGAATGGCACCCCAAGGCCCAATAACTACCCCCCTCACCACCCTCCTCGGAATCCAACACCCCATCCTCCTCGCCGGAATGGCTCGCACCTCAGGCGGGCCCCTCGCAGCCGCCGTCTCCAACGCCGGAGGCCTAGGTTGTATCGGCGGTCTAGGCTATACGCCCACGCAATTGCGCGAGATCATCCACTCCCTAAAAGCCAATCTCCAGTCCCAGACGCTGCCCTTCGGCGTCGACCTCGCGTTGCCGAAGGTCGGCGAGGGGGCGAGGAAGACGAATCACGATTATACGCATGGCCAGCTCGATGAGCTGATTACGGTGACGATTGAAGAGGGCGCGAGGCTGTTTGTAAGCGCGGTGGGCGTGCCGCCTCCGCATGTCGTGGAGCGGTTGCACGACGCGGGGATTCTGGTTATGAATATGGTGGGCCATCCGAAGCATGCGAGGAAGGCGCTTGATGCTGGTGTTGATATCGTTTGTGCGCAGGGAGGAGAGGGCGGGGGACATACGGGGGATGTGCCGAACTCGATACTGATTCCTAGTGTGGTTGACGTGGCGAGGGGTTATAGGCCTAAGATGCTGAACGGGCAGACGGCGCTGGTCGTTGCGGCGGGGGGTATATACAATGGGAGGAGCCTGGCGAGTAGTTTGATGCAGGGCGCGGCAGGGGTTTGGGTTGGGACGAGGTTTGTAGCGAGTACGGAGGCGGGGTGTAGTCAGATGCACAAGGAGAGTGTTGTTACGGCTGAGTTTGAGGATACTTTGAGGACTTTGACGGTTAGTGGGAGGCCGTTGAGAGTTAGGAGGAATGAGTGGACTGATAAATGGGAGGAGCAGCCTCAGAAGATCAAGGAGTTGACTGAGAAAGGTGTTGTTCCTATTGACTTTGACTTGGAGGCTGGCAATGATGTGGATATTCCTCATTTGATGGGAGTAGTCGCTGGAGTTATTAAGAATATTCAGCCCGCGAAGCAAATTGTGGACGAAATGGTTGAAGAAGCTGTTGATATGTTAAAGCAGGGCCAAACCTTCTTGGGGGGTGGAAAAAGCAGATTATAAAATTTTAGAATATAATAAAATACCATTGTCTTGATTTGATGAAATTTGCAGACTTTTTAAGTACCTAATATTGAAGCTCATTCTACATGTTTCGCAGGATACGTCACAAGTGTCTCACACTATCTGATAGACAGCCAAGGAAATAACAACCAAAAGCCAGCTTCCAATTGCAAGTTTATTCCGCATCATACCAAGAAATCGGCACTCTTACATTTGTGACCTCCCCCTCAACCTCCTCAGTGCAGCTTTACTTGAACGCCCGTCCCGCCCAGCCTTCAATGAACTTAAGACGGAAGATCCAGTCAAGTACAACCATATAAGCATATCATATATTCGTCACCAAAAAGAAAATCATCTAGTATCATTTTTAGTGCATTCTCTCTTTATATATAAATCTCCGCATCATTTTCTATACTCTATAGGTTGCGAATTCTCTGATTGTTGGGATAATGGGCTGTATCCCGACCTTTATAATTATGTGACCTAGCTTAGTTATCCGCTTAGTTAGTAAAAGATGCATATTATCTTTTGCCTATAATACTATAAATACTAAGTATTATCTACTAGAATACTAGTATTATATTAACTATGCATAGTAGTAACGTGATCACGTATTAACCTGTGATACCAATACTAATATATCTATGGGAACTGGAAATATGCTAATGGTTCATTTTGAATTTCCTTTCTAGCTGAACTTATGACTACAATATCACTTGCCTTGAGCAATCGATCGCGTTAAATAAAGGCAGCGGATATTTGATATGAAAAGTTGATGTTATAGATACATCCTAGAAAGTCGAAACTACTAGAGTAATCCTCCTGTTACGTTGCCAACGTAAGGTATCATGAAACTCTATCTTCACACAAGGCTCCCGATACTCAAGTAATTAAAGATATGCTATTTATCTTCTAAATAACCTAACCCATTTCAACCCAAACGAAGCAGCGAGCGCTTCGCATGCTTGTGTAAAACGCCAATCATCTGTTTCGTCCCGCCCAAGTTTGAATAACTATGCCCGCCTGTTCATTCACCAAGAAATACAACTTCACCCAAAGTTCGGCAACCTAGCAGGCACGAATTCCTGATCCCGGGGTTCTTTCGGTGGAGATTCGCTCATTGGTTCCTTCTCCCGTGATTTAGCCGACACTTCATCACTCGCTTGCGCTTCTTTGATATCTATATCTTCTGGTGCAGGTATGGCTTCCACCACAGATGCATCAGTCTTGCTCTCCGCCATAGCCTCGATGACATCATCCTTTCTCAGCCCACGTTCCGCAGCCAACTTTGCAGCAGCTTCTCGCTTCCTTTCTACTTCTGCGTCTTCTTCTAATCGAAGTCTCTCGTCTTCTTGTTGCAAGTCCGTTAACGACGGTATCTTTACATCTGGAGACGGTAGACCCGGGGTTTGTGGTCCTGAACTCGTATGCTGGCCGTCTAATGATGGCCTGGATTGAGAGGAAGCTGCTGTCCTAGATAATGTTCGCGAAGTGGTCCTTGATCCAGCCGGTCTCTTTCCTTTACTGCTCCTTGTTTTCCCACTACTCCTATCATCCATATTCGATATGGTTGTCCTCCTCTCGAGGACCATGGCGAATTCGTCAGGTAATGGCACCGCATCGTCTTCCCCATCACTCGGGAATAAATCCCCCCTCGAGCGAAATGAATCCAACGTCTCCTCCGAACTAGCAGTAGAGCTTCGTTGTCTCTGATGCCCCTTCCCCTCATCATCCTCATCCGTGATTAGAGGCTCGCCTTCATCCTCCCCATCCTCACCCACCGCCCTAAAATCCTCACTCCTTGCCCCCGGATGCTCCTGCAAATCCGCTGCACTGGGTTTATACCTTAGTGTGCCTCCCAATTTAAACGGCAATCTTCCCAAGAACCCCAATGCGCTCGTACTAGGAATAACCGTCGGGTCATCCCTTAAATCCTGACTCTTCCTCCTCCTCGGCCTCCCACTCCCACCAGCACCACCAGTCCCATAACTCATCCCCCTCTTCCTGCGCGGCTGATCCCCCGGCCCAGTCCCCGACAACAGGCGATCTAACTCATCATTCCCCCATCCCCCAAGCAATCCCTGCCTCTCCCCACCATTATTCTCCTGATCCCAATCATCGTAGAAATCAAAACTAAGTTCCGCGCGCCCGCGCGTCCGACCGCGCGCTGATCGATCGGGGAAACAATGGCCGGTGCAGTGTGTGAACGAGGAGGAGACGGAGGAGAGACATGGGTTTAGATAGCGGTGCTGGAAGGTCCAGATGCCAGCGGCCGCAGACTCGGTGGCATGCTCTGCATTCTGCGAGAATTGATTCCAGGTTTGGCGGAATCGAGGGTCTTCGAGGAGGGGTGCCATTGTGGGGGTGGTTGCGATGCGGTTGTTTTGTCTTTATATCAGTTCACTGATTGTTTGATTGGAGAGACATCAATGACGTCTTGGTGATTTTGAGAGGGTAGTGGTGTCTATGCGATGGCATGGGTTGTAGCTTGGTAATATATTCGTTTTACAGAGCTCAACATTATTGTGGGGTGGGTGAGGGTTATTGTATTGTATAGGTACTTGGAACACTTTCAGTGGAAGTCGTCCAGATTCCGAGACGCTTGGGCCCGTCTGCAAGCGCGCCAAGGTTTGTCCGAACAAGGCTGAAGGCAAGCAAGGCTGGGCTGGCTGCGAAGAAGTTTCAGTGTCTTTGACTTGTAAACCCTTACTCACTACGACTAAATGCATGGTGAATCATGATTTCTCGAAATATGAATCTCGCCCGGAATGTCTCAGCTTTGGGACATTTAGAGCTGAAAACATTATACCCTGGGATAGGAGCACGTCCCCAATCAAAAATGCTGGAAAAGTACTGTTACAAGACGGGAACTGAGTAACATTATTTTCAACAACATGGCTATCCAAAAATAATCAATGCTGCTTGATACCATTTGCAGCGGCCGAAACCCCGTTTACAGCAGCCATTGTAGGTGGCGGAGGAGGACCAAAGGGCTTAGGACCTTCGACATGCTCTTCCTCAGTATCCTCATCATACTCTCCCTCCTCACTCCCTTCCTCATCACCATCCTCAGCATCTTCATCTTCATATTCATACTCACTCTCCGTACCCTCCATATCACCCTCGGCATATTCCCCCTCTATAGTCCCTTCGGCCATCCCTGCCATTCCGCTGGGCATCCCTCTCCCCTGCTTTTGCATTTGATTGATAATGCTCGTAAGTTTCTCGTTCTTTTTTCGCAACTGCTCCAAATTTTCCAAGTTGGCTTTACGCTCTTCGGCCATTTTAAGAATATTCTGGTTCGTCAGGTCGTGCTTCCGCGTCAGAGTCACATTCTCCTTTTCCAGCCGCTTGGTCTTTTTGGACATATCTTCCATTTCTTTTCGAAATGTTAGGAAAAGGTCGTTGCTATTGTTGAGTGTATCCTCCACCTACAGGTTTGTTAGGTCTGATGACTTTGTAGATGGCAATATATATTGTTCTCGAACTTGACCGCAGAATTAAAATTAAATGTTTTGCTCTTACCTGCTTGAATTTTTCCACATAGATATTCAACTGATGGCGCAATTCTGATTCGGTCTTTGAGAATGTCAGAACCTGGGCATTCAGAGCCTTAGACCGAGTGCCTTCTGCTTCTGCAGCTTTCTTCTCGCGGTCAAACCTGGCCATGTGATACTGAAGTTCCAGTTCTTTTGACCTCATTACTGAATGAAAATGCAGTTCCCTCAATTCATATTGCTCAATTAAGGACTTGAAACGTTGTTTGAACCTAGAGAAATTAGCAAATGCCATAGAAACCGGGATTGATAACAAACAATTCTTCCACCTCGATATTGACAACTTGAGCTTGAGGATGATCTTTCGCTTCTTGGTATTCCTGTAGCTGCCATAAAAGGTGGTGGAATTTATCATCCCACGCTTCATGATTACTCTTGTCAGAATCTTTCAGATCTCGGTTCTCGGACTATATTGAGCCATCAGTACTCTAGGACCTAATTCGACTTCAGATGAACAAGCGGACCTTGAGTCGATTATTCTCTTTTTGTAGCTCCCTGCAAAGCTTCTCCAATTTCTCCCGCATACCACTTTGCTTGGTGAGCTCGCTAGTTCTCTGGTCCTTCTCCTTCTGCAAATCGTCCGAGCGCTTTTGATTCTTCGAACTCTTGCGCTGCCACCTTTTCATATTTGTAAGGTGCTCCGTGACCTGCTTCTGTAGATAATCAATCTTTCCCAAGTCGTCCATCTTCGAGGTAAGGTTGTTCAGCTCGCGGTTTGCTTTCTTAACCTCTCGCTCTGTAGAATGAATTTGTTAGTGGAGGCGTTCTGCTGATAGCTTCATAGGTTTCCAATGAACAAAGCGCAAATGCGGAATTATTTGAATAAAAATCTATAATAGGTCGCATCATCCTCGTTCGGGTAGCTCAAACTGGTCTTGCGCGGGCGTACATTCGATTTTGCTACAGAGGACCGAGTAGTTGTCGTGAATCATCCCGATTGCCGTGGGTTGTCCAAGACCATATAGAGGACGGAGAAGTTCGGTATACTTTGAGAGATCATGTTTGTCTCGAATTCGACGTTAAATCGTGAGATGGTTCCTTATGCTTTTTATTTCCAAGATAGGTGGATCATGAGGTGCAAGTTTATAAATACCCTCCCCGTGTACGGCAAAACGATAGTTTTCCGCGCCTTGCTATGCTCCGGGGGATAGTTTTGGCGGTTATATGGCTTTTGAATATCGTCGAGATGGCGCATAATGTCGCGAGTTCCTTAAAAGCCCTCAAGAACAGGTATATAATAGCAAATATCTCCATATATCTTCGTCCTGCAAACATTCGAGGCAAACCAAGTCCGGCAGACAACTTCACAGCAAAAATTCAAACGCAAGAGAAGGAAATGAGCATAACCAACCAATTTCAGCTTCCTGCTCCTTATCCTCTGCAGCTCCTAGCTCCAGTTGCGAGATCTTCGCTGCGATCAACTTGGAGGCTTCGTTCGGGTCCGTCGCTTTCTTCTGCTTGCCCTTCTTCGCAGCATTTGCCGCCGCAGATTGGTTGGTGTTACCAGCATCGTGATGATGGTGGTGGTTGCCATTTGTGTAGGCAGACTCCGGATGGGTATGGTTCGAAGGAATCGAGGAGGCTCTAGAGGGCGCAGGTACAGTTGTATGAGTTGGATTATTGGCGGTCGACATGTTGCATTTGGGATGGATCGCTGGGTCGTTTGCTCGGGGTGGGTGATCGAAGCTAGCTGGCGCAAGCACAGCTGCTGGGCGAAGATGTGTGTACTCGGGAACAGCTTCGTCCTTGTGTTCTGATCGCTCGTATTCCCAAATGCTCGTCCTGCTTGCCCTCCTCTAGTGTTTCCTCTCGTGAAGTTGTTGCGGAAAGAGCGTAAGACAGATAGAGACTAGCGGGCTCAAGTTTCAAATGAGGAGGCTCGACCCGGTATCGTGGAAAGGGGGATACAGTAATACTTATATAATAATGTCATGGGAATGGAACCAAATACGACATGAAAGATTGTTAATTTCGAAAGTATATTATTTTATGTTTATTAATACAGGAATGATATAGTGTAATGTACTGATTGTTATGCGTTTAAGACCGATCCATGCAATACGATTTACTTTAAAACGCTGTTGATTGGCCTATCCTGGTTTTATGCACCACTGAATAATTTCTGTCCGTACTGGACTGGACTGGTACTGTATGCTTTTACGCGAGGCTCCGAGCTGGCCTTGCATCTAAAATCTCTGGATCTGCATCACCCTCTATATCTCCCCATCTCCCATCTCGACCATATACTCGTATCCCCTATCGTCAAACAGGATGTTACGGAACGCATCCAAGGGGACTATCCGGAAAGCAGTCACAGAGCTCGCCCAATACCCAAAACCAGGGGAGAAACTCCATGGCTTCACTCTCGTGCGCTCGAAACATGTCCCGGAGCTCGAATTGACAGCTTTACATCTGCAACATGACAAGACCGGCGCAGACTATTTGCATGTAGCCAGAGAAGACAAGAATAATGTCTTCTCTATCGGTTTCAAGACGAATCCGCCGGATGATACAGGAGTACCGCATATACTCGAGCATACAACACTATGTGGGAGCGAAAAGTAGCTAGCACTCTAACCCTTCCAAGGAGTCATGCTAAGTATGATTTTAGATATCCCATTCGTGACCCATTCTTCAAGATGTTACCGCGAACTCTCTCCAATTTCATGAACGCCTTCACTGCCTCGGACCATACTTTCTACCCTTTCGCCACCACCAACGAACAAGATTTCAAGAATTTGATGTCCGTATATCTCGATGCCACATTACACCCCCTTTTGAAGGAGAGTGATTTCACACAGGAGGGATGGAGGATTGGTCCTGAAAACCCCAAGGCTGCTGTAGAAGGAGACGCCGCAAAGCCAGAAGACAGTAAATTGGTATTCAAGGGCGTGGTATACAATGAGATGAAAGGGCAAATGTCGGATGCTGGATACCTCTATTACATCAAGTTCCAGGACCACATATTTCCAGCAATCAACAATTCAGGAGGAGACCCTCAAAAAATGACGGATTTAACATACAAGCAGCTAAAGAAGTTCCATGCTGAGCACTACCATCCGAGCAACGCCAAAGTTTTTACATATGGAGATATGCCATTGGCCGAACATTTAGAAGAAGTCAATGCTCAATTAAGTGCTTTCAACCGTATCCAAGGAGACTTCGAAATTCACCGCCCTATAGACCTTAGTGGCGGACCACAGAACGTTACAGTGGCGGGTCCAATAGATCCGTTGGTGGGCAAGGATATGCAGTACAAAACATCGACGTCTTGGCTGATGGGGGATACCACGAATGTTCTTGAAAACTTCTCCGTGGGCTTATTGTCTACCCTGTTGATGAACGGATACGGGTCGCCATTATATCAAAATCTGATTGAAGCTGGTCTGGGAACCGAATGGAGCCCTAACAGTGGATATGATGGTTCAGGAAGAATAGCAATTTTCTCAGTGGGACTCACTGGTGTCAAAGAGGCCGATGTTCCCAAAGTAAAAGAAGCTATTAGCAAGACTTTCCAAGAAGCTCACAAGAATGGATTTAACAAATCGAAAATTGATGGATATATGCATCAACTGGAGCTTGGCTTGAAGCACAAGACAGCTAAATTCGGCATGAATCTAATGCAAAGAATTAAGCCTCACTGGTTTGAAGGGGTAGACCCATTTGAGTCTTTGGCCTGGAATGATACCGTCTCGGCGTTTGAGGCAAAAATGGCTGAAGGAGGTTACTTGGAAGGACTGCTAGAGAAATATTTGTTGAACGACAATACCCTCACATTTACGATGACCCCATCAACAACCTACGCCGATGAACTAGTCCAAGAAGAAGCTACTAGGCTTGCGTCAAAGATCTCTGAAGTTACGAAGCAAGCAGGAGGCGAAGCAGAAGCCCGTGCACAGCTGGAGAAACGTGAATTGGAGCTCCTTGAAGAGCAAGGCAAATCCAATACCCAAGATCTCAGCTGCCTGCCGACCGTCTATGTCAAGGACATCCCTCGGCGAAATGTAATACACGAAGTGAGGGATTCAAAGCTTGGAGACGTGAGCGTTCAGTGGAGAGAAGCGCCGACAAATGGGCTCACCTATTTCCGAGCAATCAACACCTTTGAGAACCTGCCAGAAGAGCTCAGAGCTTACCTGCCACTGTTCTCGGATTCTATAATGCGCTTGGGGACAAGAGACATGTCAATGGAACAGCTTGAAGACCTTATTAAACTGAAGACAGGGGGGGTGAATACAGGATATTATGCCTCTCCATCTCCACATGATTTCAAATCATGTACAGAAGGAATAAGTTTCTCGGGAACAGCTCTGGATCGCAATGTGCCATTCATGTATGACTTAATCCGAAAGTTGACCCTCGAAACAGATTTCACGGATCCCTTGGCAGGGGCTCGAATCAGACAGCTCTTGCAAGGTTCTGCTGATGGTGCCGTGAACAGCATTGCATCTTCCGGACATGGCTATGCTCGAGGCTACGCCGAAGCAGGCCTCACAAACTACGGCCGAATACGAGAACAAATCAGCGGTCTATCCCAAGTCCAACTCATCACCCAGCTCTCGTCATTCACGGAAATGGCAGAGCTAGAAGATGTGATCGATAAGCTCGAACGCATCCAAGAATTCGCCCTCTCATCCTCCAGCACTTTCCGCGCAGCGATAACCTGCGGCGCCGAAAGTGTCGCCACCAACGAATCAGAACTCCAAAACTTCCTCTCCTCCATCCCCTCGAACAGGAATCCAGGATTCAAGGTCCCGGTCCCAGAACTCTCTCGCAACTCGAAAACCTTCTTCCCCCTCCCTTACCAAGTCTATTACGGCGCCCTCTCCCTCCCCACAGTCTCCTACACCTCACCAGCAGGCGCGCCCCTACAGATTCTCGCCCAACTTTTAACGCACAAACACCTGCACCACGAGATCCGCGAGAAAGGTGGAGCGTACGGTGGCGGTGCTTACGCGAAGGGGATCCAAGGCATTTTTGGCTTCTACTCGTACCGTGATCCGAACCCGCAAAATACGCTGAGCATTATGCAGAATGCGGGACAATGGGCTGTGGACAAGCAGTGGAGCGAGAGGGATATTGAAGAGGCGAAATTATCGGTATTCCAAAGCTTGGATGCACCAGAGAGTGTGTCCGAGGAGGGCATGAGTAGGTTCTTGAGTGGTGTTGATGAAGAGATGGAGCAGAGGAGGAGGGAGGAACTGCTTGATGTTACGGCGGACCAGGTGCGGAATGTGGCGCAGGAGTATGTGGTTGAGGGCTTGGAGAAGGGGAATGAGAGGATTGTGTTTTTGGGGGGAGAAGAAGGCGTGGGTTGACGAGTCGTGGCAGGAGAGGGAGTTGAAGGTCGCTGAGGGGGAAGTTGTTGAGGAGGAAGAGTGATCTGAGCCAAGCTTGTAAATTGGTGTACAGTATATATAAAACATGTATTCCACTCCTGTATATTAGATTATGATTACCATCACTCCAAACTAATGTCTCTCGAAATGAAGCTGTTAAGAACTTGTCTGGGAAGGAACGAAGTCTGCTCTGCTTTGTTTTGTTTTGTTTCCGTCTGATTGTACCATCTTTGTAGACTTTAGGTTATTTATTCCATAGACCTAAATGAGTAGCTATTACTACTACTACTTGCGCAGCAGTGTAAAGGGCAGGTAGGGCACGAGTAGGGGAGGACGGATGCAGGATAATTATCAAGTACCTACCGTGTTTCAATCCAACTCCCAAGGCTAACTGAGATGGAAGGAACAAAGACAGGAGAAAAGAAAGGGGGGGTTCCCTTGTATGCGATCTACAATTCAGCGGCCACTCTAACTAAGATATACGAGTAGTACATAAGCGAGCTGTTCCTACAGCCTTCCAAGTTCCCTCCTTTCCTCAAGTACCTAATATAGGTAAGATTCCATCGCATTTCTCTTTTCCGAATGCAATGTGTGGTATGCCAAGCTTCAGGATTCAATGCCAAGACACAAGACCAGCCCAGCTATGGCTAGTGCGGAGTAAAACCTAGCTTAAGTAATACGAGATATGTACTTGCCTTGCTTGCATCCTTCGCTCTTTTATGGAGTACTGTTTTATAAAACTTGATGGTAATAGGTAATCGACAACTCTCATCTACGGCAGAGTTACATAATAAACTCATCGGACTACGTTTCAGAGACCCGGCACCTCTTCGTGCGTGCAAGAGATCCCTTGCCTTGCCTGCCTTGCACGACACGAGTGTGGGATAATCACGGCTGGTTGTTCATTCGTTGCTCAAGTCTCGAGTAAGCACTGCATTGCAATGCGCTCTGCCGACATAACTCTATTTTGAGGCTCTGGTAGCCCCGGTGCCAAGATATAAGGTTGTGGACATTTTGGCACGAAGGATTAGAATTGAAAAGGAAGACCACACCACCTACTGTATCTGGCTGATCCTGCGATTCCGCCTTATCCTGTCAGCCAACGAGCGAGTCAGTGTGGGAATGGGATGGGATGTTTCCGTGTTGAGGTGCGGTCACGGCTGTGATTGGGTTAATTGGAGTATGAAGTATCGTACCGTACCGTACTGTTTCTTTGCATGACATGTACAAGGCCACCAGCCGGTAGGTCGAATGAAGGAAGGCTATGTATAGAATGGAGAATAGGGTAGGGAAGGATGGGTTGTGTTGTTTGTGTTGTGCTGATGGGGTGTAGGATTTCATGCTCGGGGAAATAAGTATTTCGATCTTCAACTCGAGCGGGATTGAGAAGTATTAAATGAGCTTGGTTCTTCACAGAGTAGAGGGAAAACTTTTTTTCTTCATCGACTCTCGCTTTCTCTCTTTGTTGTCCTGTCTTTCGTTTACTAGCAGTCAAGCATGCACCATCCACTCTCTTTTACCTCGTGCCTAGCGCTCCTCTTCTCCTCAGCCTCAGCTCTCCCTACCACCGAGACCACAGCTGCTCTCGGTCTGCATCGTCGCTGCGGAACAGTGTCCCAATTCTACGGCCAGACGGACGCAGATTGGCAGAGTCACAACACGGATGCTTGGCTGAGCACCTGGGTCAGCAACCACACGTCCGACATCAACGCCAACAGTCAAGGCTTCGCGGGGGCTTTCGGACAATGGGCTATTGGGAACCCGGACTGGTCATGCCGTGACGACGGGTCACCGAGTGACTGCGACTTGGATCCGTGCGACAATCGGGTATTGAACGACAAGGGAAATGATATTCGGAATGCGTACTATGTTGCTGAGAGTGTGAATCGCCTGCATTCGTATTTTATTGGGTTAAGCCAGTCTTTCGAAGTCAGCGCTATTGCTGCGGCGCTGAGCAAGGACTCGTGGGCTTTGACGTTTTATAAAGATAAAGATGATAAGAGTGCCACTGTTCTGAAAGAGATCCTGAATCTGGCGGCTACCATCGTTGGTATTGGCGCGTCTTTTGCAGGGCTGGTTGATCCGGTCCTGGGTGCCATGGCTGGAGCTGCCTCCTCTATCGTTGGGGGCGCTGTTGGTGCAGCAGGTCCATTAGTTGGTGCGCAGTAAGTGTAACATCCTCATTGCTTTCATGCTTGCACATGTTCTGACTAGCATCTCACAATAGCCAAGATGATACATTTCAGAAGTCTGCTGATCTAGGAGGCATCCTTGGTCAGATCGTCGTTGGCGCCATGAAATCCTTCACCTCAGCCAACAACGATCTCATGCACGGCTCTCAGTTCCAAGGAAGCGATATCACCGCCTACCTAAAGGGAGGCGCGTTCGTCGATTTCCCTGGGGTCGACAAGAATGCTGTTATCGACGTGATGAATAACTTCCTTGTCGGCAATGCCATCAACCTCCTCTGGCGCACCCAGAAGATCTTCATCATGGGCGGCGGAGCTTGCGGCGATGGCCAAGATATTGGTCAGGGACCACAGGGCTCCAGCGTTTGCCGTGATGGCAAAGCGTGGTACCTATACTATTGGCAAGAGAATGATGTGGTATCAACGACTTCCCATCAATGGGGCTGGGTTGCCATGCCACCTGGTGGCGATCAGCTCGGTCAAGGTGACTGGTCTGGCATCCAGATTGCAGTACGTCGAGCCCTCTCCTCTCCACCTCTCCATTCTCAATAGATAGACTAACAAACAACATAGGATGTAATAAACTCCTCTCTCGACGCCTACGCCGTCGCCGAATACAACTACAACTCCAGCACCGCCACGTCCCGCGCCGAAGCCGCCCTCTCCGGCGGCTGGCGCAACCCGGGCGCCCAAGGCGTTTCCTGGGAAGGTACCTTCACTATCCCCGTGTGCGACGTGAGCAACGCGATCGGCTCGGATTACTCCGACAAGGCGTATATCCTGCAGGATTACGGACATGATAGTCGGCCGGTCTGGTGCGGTCCGGTTTGTAGCGGGGATCTGGGGAAGACACAGAGGTTTATCAGCGCAGCGAATCTGGATGGGTTTAGTAGCCCGAAGCATTTATGTCAGGATGATCCGGGGTATTGAGAGATTAGTGGGGGGGTGTTGTGAAGTAAGGGCGGGCTGAAATTGGGTGGGGTGTTGGATTTGGCATGGTCATGGCTGCTCTTGGAAAGGGGGCTCTTTGCCTGATAATTAGATGGGTGATTATCATTTGAATTTGAATATGCTAATATAGTGCTATAAAACGAAGCATGTTTTAATAAGAATCGGCCCCGTATTTTCAATAGAATAGAATAAAACCAGATTCAAATGTTGATAGTAGTTTGTTTTGATACGAAAGGAGAGGGAGAAGAGGTCTGGGCTTCTCGATGATGACTAAGCGAGCCATAACCATTCCCTCTTTCTTAAATTTTCGCCTGACTGACAACTAAGCACCATACACGACCGGACCTGACTTGCCTGGAATCGAACAAAACGACGCGGATGGGAATATCTGAAGCGCTGTTGATTGTATACTGGGGCTAGAGAGCAGTACGGCGGTAGCTGATGGGTCGTCTGGCTGGCGTTCTGTCTGTGGTTTGACTTGACTTGGGCAGCGCACCAGGAGCACCAGGAGGTAGCGCAGCTTCGGCTGATAGATGCGATAGGTACCGCACCGTATGATCTGGCATACCTAGACAGGTACCTTGCCTTGGATAGGTAGGAATCATACTTAGGTATGCTTGCTGGCTTACCTTGTATGTCAGTGGTTAAGTAGGTTCGAGATATGTATTTTTTGTTTCAGTCCCTACCTTACCTACAAGGTGAACGACCACGCGCTACGAACAGATAACCACGTCTACAGTCCCCTTCAATGGCTGGCAGATCACAAGTCATGGCTTCACGAAGCCTAGCGCAAGAGCGATATCAGCCTTTTTTTCTCTAGCAAGTCATTCCCTGAGTAACCTGGCGTAAGGTACTTAGGTATCTTGGGTTGTGCGTTTCGAAGGGGTGGATTGGGATGAGAGATTGGCTGGCTGGCTCCGTCTTATTTCAGAGCTGTTGTCCTGGAGTTGTGGGATGGCGGACTAAAGATGTGAGGACATGATGTTTTGTGGGGTGGGTTGGGGATTGCGGATTGGGGGAAGAAGATGATGGTGGTGGTTGGGTATGGGTTCATGCTGTTGGATTCAGAAAGGGCGGGTGTGGAATTGGAGAAATTCCAGGGCAATGGTTAATGTGTGGAGTGAGACATTGACATTTCCCCATTTCCCCAGACGTGCTATAGCATATACTCACTCGTACTCGTCGTATTGAGGGGTTTGGTGAGACATTTTTCGATTTCGTGGATTGCTAGTCTTGTCACATGGTTGTTCTTACTCTAGAAATTTGCAGCCATTGGTAAGGTAGTAAACTGAATACATATTTAGATACTCTCTACCTATAGAGTCTAGACCAATATCTGGATTTTTGAAAGAGGCTTAATCGTCATGTGAACCAAAATGCAGGTACAGAGGGGGGATTTGAGGCATTTGTGTGTTGTTTCCAAATGCCAAGATTTCCCCTTTTTGACATTTCCATCAGGGGAAAGATGTTCAGTGTTAGAAGAGAGAAAGAGACTGTATTGCACATTTCCTTTGGTGCGTTATTTTCTTGCAATCCATGTTGCAGTCGTAGTTGCAAGGATTAGGCGGCTAAAGAGCTCTTGGCCCGAACCGTTCGTTGCCAAGTACGAGGAGCGATGACCACACATCTAAAAGCAAAAATTTCAAGCTCCCCCTCGCCTTCGTCTTCACTCGTCAACACAACACTCTTCCACACCTCGAAGTTCTACACACTTTTCCACCCCCTAGACGTCCCAGTCGTCGATACTCTGTATCTACAACAATACCAGAATCACGAATCTACCTAGTCTCTGCATTCAGCCGCTTGCCTCTGGTAAGTCCCACCCCTCCATCTGCCAGAAAAGGCGGTGTCATTGTCATACTGGACCCAGATCACCCTCGGTGTTTATACCCATCACGGCAACACGCACACAATTCGAACCCATACACATCTAACACATCCCCAATACAGATCCCCACGGATCCCTCAATAGCCCTCGACTGCCTTTGGTCTTCTCAAAGGCAAACATACCCACCACGGCTCCTGCGGCCGGAAGTCTAGTCTCTGATCAAGATTACTCTCTACGACCAAACAGGGACATCCTCAACACCCGCCCCCCTCCTCTTGCTGTTCACTTGGCAAATTGAGCGAATTCTGTTCGACTTGTCATACAACACCCCCGTTCCGTCCCCAACTTCTCAGCTGCCGCATAGGACGAGTTTACAGGTTCTTCCTCTCGCAGAGGAAGAGTCGAGCCGACCTCGTCAGATCAGTTCAGGATCTGATCGATACAGACCTCCCTAACACCCCTTTAGAGTATTAAGTATGTCTCGATCAATCTAGATCAATTGGATAATATCAAAGCTAACATGTGAAAGGCTTTTACCACAACACAAACCCCTCGTTCTTTTTCGAGGATATGTCATCTTCCGCCACAGAAACTCTTGTAACCACACCAACTCTCGATAGGTACTTTGAGAATTCAAAGTCCTCCTACATCGAGCTCAATGGCGTGAACACCCCCAAACAACTGATTGGAAATGCTCTGAAGGAAAGGGTCCAAAATATCGATCATGATATCTGCGAGCCCGGCGATGAAGACACTTTCTTCGTAGCTGATCTCGGCGAGGTTTATCGGCAGCATATGAGATGGAAGCTGAACCTCCCACGCGTCAAGCCCTTTTACGGTAAGATTCCTATTACATAGTAAAATTCCTCATGCTAAGACTTTGCAGCGGTCAAGTGTAACCCTGACCCCCAAGTAATCCGACTTCTATCGGAGCTTGGAACTGGCTTCGACTGTGCCTCCAAGGCCGAAATTGAGATGGTCCTCAAGGCAGGCATCGACCCAAGCCGTATCATCTATGCCCAGCCCTGCAAGACCAACTCCTACGTGCGCTATGCAGCCAACCAAGGCGTTAAGCAGATGACATTTGACAATACGGACGAGCTTCACAAGATCAAGAAGCTGTACCCAGGAGCCGAACTCTACCTCCGCATCTGCACCGACGACTCATCCAGCTTATGTCGCTTGAGTATGAAATTTGGCGCCGCAATGGACACTACAGAAGAGCTTCTTTCCCTAGCCAAGGAGTTGGGCCTCAACGTAGTAGGCGTTTCTTTCCACGTTGGATCTGGCGCCTCCGACCCCCTCGCATTCATGAACGCCGTCCGCGATGCCCGGACCGTCTTTGACCAAGCCGCAGACCACGGCTTCTCCCTCCACACCCTCGACGTTGGTGGTGGGTTCTGCAGTGAGACTTTCGAAGACATGGCTGCTGTTCTTAGCGCTGCCCTGGACAATTACATGCCATCCCATATCAACGTCATCGGTGAGCCGGGGCGTTACTACGTCTCTTCTGCGTTTACCATCGCATGCCACATCATCGCGCGCCGCACCATCACGCTCCCTGAGACTGGCATCAAGAGCTACATGCTGTACCTTAATGATGGTCTATACGGCAATTTCTCAAGCATCATATTCGATCATCAGAATCCCATTGCACATGTCCTGCAGACCGGAGCAAACCAACGCTTTCACTACAACGCGCTCTCTTCCCAACAATCTCACCACAATGAAAGCACTGAGTATTCTATCTGGGGCCCTACTTGTGATGGCATTGATCGTATCGCAGAAAGTGTGCGCTTTGATCATACACTTGATATGGGCGATTGGCTGTACTTTGAGGATATGGGAGCTTATACGAAGTGCAGTGCTACCCGATTCAATGGCTTTAGTGATGCGCATGATGTTGTGTATGTTTGTAGTGAGCCTGGGGCTAAGGCACTGCTGGGGATGAAATAAGCATGGGTGCAGGAGAGATGGTTATGGTGGTGGTGGGAGGACAAAAATACATTTTCATGATTATGGTTTTCAAGCAAGAAATGAAGGCAAAAAGAAATACATAGAGGATTTGTGCTTGGTTTATAGAATCACATTCTTTACGCTCGCTAATAGACGATATTTCAATCCCTCACTCTTTGACCAAGTGATGTTTTTATTCCATGCAGTCTATGAAATGCGTCCATGCTTATGCATACCTAGGTAGTTTTGGCGGTCGTTGAAAGCCATGTGTATCCTATTCCATCCCATCCCATCCCATGCAAAATCCGTATCCGACGCCGAGGTAATGCATGCTAATGCTAGACCTTAATGACAATCCCAATTCGTGAGTCTTCAGTTTAGTAAACACCTGGTAATTCCGTTCCCAAACTACCTCGTCTCATCGCGTCCTCCATCTTTCACATCCTCATCCGCATCCGCATTCTTGACCTTGACAGGATCCGGTACAGCGGTCCGGGTATACTTCCTCTTAGCCACCACGGGCTTCTCAATCTCCTCTTCTTCCTCTCCTTCCCCGTCCGTCTCGATCTCCAACCCCTCCGCCACACGAATCGGCAGATTCAACTCCGCATGCCAGGGCCGCGGCGGCGTGGGCTCAAGCGCCCTCCTCTTACACTCCAGCGTATCGAAAAGCTGCACCCCCGCATAACTATCACTCGCCGCATACCGGATCTGCTCGAGGTTCAGCGCGCGGCTCCAATCGCTGCTGCGCACCACGTCGCCTTTGTACATGGGCAGGTGCAGGTGCTCTTGCACTTGCGTGGCGAGCGAGACGAGTTTCTTGTTGATGAGCTTTTTGGAAGCGAGGTCGCGCGAGGACAGGGGCGAGTATTTTACTAGCTTGTAGAGGTGCGAGAGCTCGAAGAGGCCGCGCGGGTGGATGTCTAGGTGCGTGCGCAGGCGCGTGCAGTCGCTTTTTATGCTGACGCCTACTTTCGTGATGGTATCGTCTTCGAGGATGCGTTTTAGCGTTGGGGAGACGAGGGATGTGCCGGGGTACAGAGCGATGTGGAAGAGTGCTATGCGGGAAGACGAGGCGATTTGGATGAGCGAGACGTTTTGCTTGGGCCCGGAGTTGCGGTGGGCGGCTATTAGCCATTCGATGTCGAAGCCGATGAGGGGTTCGTTAAGGAAGTATGTTTGTAGGACGCGCTCCGTGGTGTGGAGGGATTTGCAGTAGTGGACTGTTACTTTTTGCGTTGGGGTCGTGGTATGTCGGTATAGGCTATGCGACCAGTATGATTCGGGGGCTCCAAGGGGTGCGTTTTTCGCGGCGCGGAAAAGTTCTTCTGTTGGTTTCCATTCGGAGGTTGAGGTTGGGATGAAGTTGTATTTTGGGTCTTGAGGGGGGAGGTCGGCGGGGAGAGGGGGGTAGGTGGTGGGGGTTTCGGTCTTCTCTTCAGGCAGTGCTCGAGATGTCGTTTGCAAGGGACCTAGTATATAGTTTTCTTCGATTTTTGAGTGTAGCATGAGATCCTGCTCTATTTCTACTGCGGCTGTGGTGTTCATTCGAGGTGTGTCAGGTCCTGGACTGAATCGGATGCCGTGGCTTGGATGCCATGTCTTTGGCTGAGGGGGTTTTGGACGACCTGAAGTCGGAACCTTAGGGCTACTTGGATCATATTAGTCTCTGCTTCCCTTTCAACTACATAACAGGAACAAAGTACTTACGAAGTAGCCATGCTGGCGCGAGTTGACCTCTCGCCTGAAGTCATAAACGGATTCCTCAAAGCACTCTCGCCACTCATTCGGTAAACAATCGGTCGAAGTGTCTTGCCCAACGTTGATGCTCCATGATGGCAAAGGAGCATGACGCGAGCAATACACGCATATAGATAAATAGGCTGGGTGGGAGAGGCGTGTGTTGATTTTAGGTGAGAGCTTTAGAGGTAGACGCGCCACGGTTGTCCAGTCCAGCTAGTGCAAACCGAGCAAAGTGTGAACGCCAAGACCTTTTGGGTTGATATCACGAGAATTACAACAATATCGAGGCCTCTGTATCTGTGATCAACAACACGAAAGATAGCGATACTTGATCTTGATACTGTTTGTATTGGAGAGCGAGCCTTATTCCACAACCTGTGAGTATTTAAGATTCTCTTTGTACTCTTAATATCAACCCTCACGTGCCCCGCCTCGAAAGTTGCCTCAAGCTTCTTACAGCCATCTGAGTCTCGCTGAGCAGAAGACTCTCTCAAGGCCAAAGCCCACCAACGAAACACTCTTCTGATCTGATATCTCATTTCTAGCCTCGCCGCTTCCTCTTCACCATGACATCTCAACTACTTCCCCTCGGTTCGTCACCCTAAACCCTTGCTAAAGCTCTCTCATCTCCTCTGACTTCCAATTCTAGAGCTGATTGACAAATGCGTGGGATCCAAGATCTGGGTTGTTATGAAGGGTGAAAAGGGTATGCGTTCTCGTAACCTACTTCAAAACCATCAAGTCTGTAGACTGACACGGATTGGATGAACAGAATTCAGTGGTACGCTCATGGGTTTCGACGACTACGTCAGTAAGTACACGCAACTCCTCGCTCTTGCCCACATATTCTAATCAAAATATAGACATGGTTCTTGAAGATGTCACCGAGTTGTATGTTACTTTCTATACTCTCGTGTGTGTTGTGTTGGATGCTGATAGACCTCGTAGCGATTATTCTGGAAACCACACCAAGCTGTCAAAGATCCTGCTTAATGGAAACAACATCTGCATGGTACGTCTGATCTTAACCTCTGAATACAATCACTGACTTGGACCAGTTAATACCTGGTGGAGAAGGTCCTGTGGCGTCTGCTTCATGATGATGGGATGCCGAAATAAGGGTCTTGGGAACTTTACAGAAATGAAAGGGATGCAATAGGTATCTATCATACTACGCCGAATTAAATCCAAAGTCTTGACCCAAAACCTGACCCAATAGCGTTTCCTCGCCTCTTTACCTGGGCCTTTACGCTTCCTGTGTTCCTTCAAGATCATCATACCTATCCCTCCAGTGAGGGAACCCCACCTCCTCCTTCCCAGCAAAAACAACGCATACCACCATACCATACCATACCATACCATACCATTCCATTCCATTGCACTCCATTACAACCACCTATTTCCCAATCAACCACATCCTTTCTCCTTCCTTCCATCAATCAAGCACAAACACACCCCCACATCCACCCCCAAAACCCCGCCGAAACCACCCTGAACACCCCAACCATCATATCATAACCCGCGAACCAAAGCACAAAAAACATGCCCGCAAGCCCCAGCATACAACCACCCACCAGATCCTCCGCCCTACACGGCGACTCCCTCGTTATCCCGTGTCGAGGGGTACCTATACAAGTACGCAGCGCGCGAGGTCCTAGATCGCGCTGCCTTGCTCGACATTCTTTTGTTCCTTTTTTGCGTCTTCTTCTTCTGGAATCGGGGTTATGCGGGACGTGAAGCGCTTTGGTAATGATGATGATGATGATGATGATGATGAGGCCATGGCTATTAATGCCGATAGTTCGGGTTTGCATTGTCGCGGAGGCACATCATCGTCTTGCGGCGAGACTTGAATCCATTGCTCTCGTCTGTGCCTCCGTGAGCAATGATAGTTGCGATTTAGATTCAACTTGTGTCTCCTTTCCTAGCATTATCTGCCTATCTGTCTGTTGTTAATCCGTGAGGTGAACCTGAAGTGTGAAGGGTGGATTTCTGTTTGGCGATGATGCTTGTTCTTGCGGAGTTGGAGTAGGTAGCGTTGCGGATTCATTTTCGGGTTGGTGGGCATTCATTCACTTGGATAGATGGTGGGATGGTTCTTTCAGCCGTGTACCAGGTGGCCTGTCTTTGTCCTGTGTCTTGTTCAATCATGTTTGTATGCCCTGTGCTGCCTTACATCGCCTTCGGGAGAGCAAGTAGAATGGGTATGTGGCTTCTGGAATTGGGATTTGGAAGTTGTGGTATGTGAAATTGGGGATGCAGGCCATACCTATACATAATCGATGTGGTCGATGGGTAGAACGATGAGTATGGGGCAGGGGTTATTAAGTGTGTAAGATCAATATTATTATTGTAATAGTAACATGGCCCGCCCTTGCGGTACCGTTATAAGACCTTAAACGCCAGAAGTATCTAGACCTCTGAACTCCTGTCCATCCATGTGACCCCTCATTTGTCATGACGTCGTGTTTGCATATTATGTACATGAGGTAACCTAACCAAAATCCCAAAGTAAACGCCTCAATTCATCGAAAAATGAATTGTAGTACGCCGAATACATGATATATGTAAACATAAATAATATGAGAAGAAAAGAGAAGATTTGTTGCACACCTTCGAAGTACCATACCCATATGTATAAGAAAAAAACATTGACATAGAAATAGAAGAGAATTAAAAGAGATCAAGAAAACTACTAAGTCATTGAGAGAAAGGGAAAGGTACAAAATCGGGACCAGCAAAAGCCTGGTCGTCGAAACTTTGAGGAACAGAATCATAAAACGCCATTGCGTCGTTTGTGAGATCGGGAGAGAAATTATGAAAGCTGTTTTGACTATACATTGACGTATCAATGCATGAACTCTGCTGTGAAGGGAGACTGAGAGGCATGTTTTGCATGCTGTAGATGTCGTTGGGTGTTGAAGGATACATATTGTGTATCGGCGAAGAGTTAGCGATGAACGTGTCGTTGAAGTTGTTGCTTCCGAGCTGTGGCGATATGGTTGAGGACTGGAAGACTTGATCATCGAAGTTACTTTCGTTCTCGTTCGTCTCGTCATCGGAGATGTCGGCCTCGTCTTGTTGAGATTGTGACTGAGAGTAATCGGTTGCCGGCTCCTCCACTTCCCTCATCCAATGCTTCAACTCAGACATTGGCGGCCAGTCCCCTCCACCCTTGCCACCTCGCTTCTCCCCATCATCACCCTTGGAGGTCTTGCGAGCCCCCTTTGCCTTTGGCTTGAAATGGGTACGTCGAAGATGCGCTGCGGCGTTGTAATATGCCCCGTACTTCTTCCTCTGCACCCCACACGCCTTGCATTTCGACAATGGGAGCTCGGGCTTGGCATGACCATGACCCGTAGGCTCGATGCATACCCATTTTTTGACCAACAGCTTGTGTTCTCGGTCTTGATGTCTCCTCAACTCATGCTCGCCGCGAAACCCGTCAGGGTGATTATCGCACTGTTTGCATAAGACTCGCTCATGCTTTGGACGCTGATAAGTAGGCTTCGAGATAGCAACTTTGTCATGGGACCCGTCTTTTGATTCGAGGCGACTCATCGATTGTGATGAGTTTGCTCGCGATATTGAGTCTTCATCGCTGCCACCTTTAGGCATGATCGGTCGAGCGGCGGCAAGACTAGCTTGCAGCCGCTGTTTGTTTCGAGAAGCAGATGACGCGTTCGAAGAAATACTTTCATTCGATTGAGATTTTTCCATCTTCTCACCAAAACCAGAAGATGCAAAAGCTTCTGCAGAAGAAAAGGAATGTGAAAATTGAGAATCATGACTAGCACCAGCCCCAACGAGAAGTTGAGATTGCTCTTCGTTCGATGAACGACGATTATGACTAGAAGATGCAAAATGAGGATTGAACTGATCATACATAATTTGATCGGGGGAATTGACATCTGAAGAATAAGAATTGTTCGAATTGAACTTCATCATTTGAAAACTTTCGAGCACAGGCTCGTTGCACAGACTATTCTGTCGACTCATACTACTTGAAAGTGTAGTTGCCGTAGTAAGCGAATCGGTTGTAGGAGTCGAGGGTGTTGCGGTGTTAAAAGAGGTTGTCGATAGCCGATCATTCAGTGTGCATGAGGGTGTTGAGAATGGCGGTGATAGTGAGAGTGTCGGAGGACCCATCGTGCGTGCAAGGAAGTCGAGGGGATTCTCTCCGACTTGGTCCAGTTCTGGGACTTGCTCGAGTTCATAATTTCGTTCGGATGGTGACCTTTGCAGAGGAGCTGATGGGTGAGAGCGGAAGGTGTAGGAGGGGTCCTTCATCCAAGTCTCCATAGAAGGGTTCTCTCGAGGCTCGGAGCGAAGTGGTGGAGGCATTGCACCATTCTGAGTGAAAGGCATGTTGCCGCTTCGAGACGACGATGTACCCTTCGAGTTCGTTCGGGCCATGGGAGGTGCTGACCGCTGGGAGAGTGTCCGTCGCTGAGATGGTGCTTCGATTCGATCCTAGTTGTCATTAGAGCCAGTAGAGAAAAGACCAGAGGGTTGTCCTACAGAAGAGAGATGCCGGGCCATGGTAGCACCAGTGGAAGACATGCTTCTGGGGACATTGCTGTTTCGGCGATGGTGTTTCTGTACTCGGTTTTGCGGTTGATATGATGAGGGAGTAGGAGCGCTTGAGGAGAGGGCAGCAATCTCGGCATCAAGGGCGGCCTGGGTGGCAGCTTGCCTGCTTTGGAGTTGTTGAATTCGTCGAAGTCGCTGGTCCGCTTCGAAGGAGGTGTTTATCCTTAGGTCGGCCGACATGATGGGCAGCTATGGTTTGAGTAGTTTGTATAGGGAGGTTATTGAGAAGTTGCCTCGAAGCTCGACGACGATCAATCTGTAACGTCTACAGCCTTACAATATCAGCGAACGAGTTCTTGCTGCCCATAGGACGGATCGTGGGATCGACAACTCACTGCTAGTCTCCGCTATTGCACAAACAATGAAGGTGATGATAGTTCACTCTGATGTTTGAATAACAAGTAATGAACGCTGATGCTTGCATTCAAAAAGTAGGGCGAAGGAAGAGAAAGGATGGATGGAGGAGGGAACAAACTTGATATTTCACAACTGGCGGAAAGCCAAAGGTCATTCTGGGGCTCTATTGAAATTCGGTGTCGATCGGCTGGGTGAGCTGGGAAGAGGCTTGCAGCGGTGGAGAGATGGCGCGCGGAGAGTGGTGAAGCATGACGAGAGTGGATGAGAGTGGATGAGAGTGGATGCCGCGATGCTTCTCGATGCATGCTAGGAGCTCTCACTAGGATGGGATAGGGCACTTGGCATCTTCCCTTGCAGTCCGCGATCTAGTGAAGCCTTCCGCGTTCCTAGTGGATGAAAACTGGCAGCAACCCTGTATGGGGTTTCTACTGGCTGGCTCCAGGCTCTTGGGCGTCACCCTTCAGGGCATTTGAACCTATCGTGCCCCTCCATCTAGGCTGCCATTCAGTAGATTATCACCCAATTCCATACCGTCCGGGCGCACCCACCCTGCATGTGGTGGTGCAGTGAAGGACAACACGCAGCCATGGGAAGAGTGATGGGAAAAGTGACCCTGTCCATGCAAAGCTACCCAGCCTATTCCAAACTTGATAAGTGAAGCAGCGAATCACACCGCACGCTCTCTCTAGTGGTCTGTACGGTTCGCTCCGGTTGGTACCACGGTACCACCAACCGCACTGCTCTAACTGCCACCAAAGCAAAGTGAGGCAGACACGTCGTCCGCGAGTCCGCCTCACCGAATTTCGCGATTCTGATTGATCGCCGCCAGATTTTCGACAAGTGGAAGGATCCCAACTCGTATCCACCGTCCAGTAAGCCGTACCACGTCGAGGAAGTGGAACTTTGGAAGTCGTTGGCAAACTCAAACAGCCCAACGTTGAGCTCTGCAATAATGAGTCTGCATAAAGGAGTAAGGCATAATCTAGTCACGTCCACAGCAAGCACCTCTCTAACTGGCTCAACCGCATGCTGGAAGTCCTTCCGCACTCAACGACTTTCCAGTATCACCAACCACGGCTTGACGTTCTACACCACCGACTCCAGACTCGAATAGCATTCTGAGAAACTTTTCTTTTTGGAAGACGGGCGTACTGAAGGTGCAGGTCGCATTTGAGGCATTAATTCAAGGCAGTCAGACGGCTTTAAGGTCGCCGAGAGCTTGCCTGACCTCGTCTTACGAAGTTACGGCCTAGATTCTCTCTCTTGATGCCCGATGCTTTTTCAACACCCGGCTCGACTTGAGAGACGCCGTGAAAAAGAGTTGAAACTTCAATCTCAATCAAAAATCATTTTGAAACAAAGACTTTGCGGAATCAAACAATTTAATGGGAAAAGCAATGCCTAATGCTTGGGAGATTCTAGTCGATATCTAGCCTTACTTCTGAATCACGTGATTGATCTATGAATCGCCAGGAATGAGTGCTTTTCCGCTCCGCGCTCACATGGCTGATAAGCACGGCGGAGGGTAGCGGAGCGGATATCTAAGATGACAGATGAACAACATCTCATCTTACCAACGTCCATTGGGATCTTGCTATCAGTCCCCTCCTCCATTTCGCATATTCCATATGGCAAAATGCATCTGATTAATGGAGCCCTTTTGGCATCAATTCCAATAGTTCTGGCGAGTCAGACTGTGTTCAGTGTGCACGATGATATTCTTGCTTTCCCACAAGTAAGTAGCTCTTGATCATCCTTTGCGCCGGACTGACACTTCTTCAGTATGAAGTTATCTTTTCTGATTCCTTCATCTCAGATGCAGCTGCAAACCACATAATCGAGCAAGCTTCCTCGTCAATCCAGGAGCCTCCTCCAAGCTCGAATACAAAGAGCATCGAGCCCAGCGGTGCCCCCCATACGCACCATGATAAACCGTTCGACCCCACCTACGAAAGTTACGAATTAATGTACTTGAATGGGGAACAACATCTTTGCACGATTCCCATTGTTAAATCACCGCCCAGGAACGAAACTTCGGAAGCGGAAGCCCGCGCGGCCGAGCAAAAAGAGTTGGCGCGCGCCACAGACCGAGGTTGGGAACTCCTCCAAGAGCTGGAGGGAAATTGTCTCTATTATATTTCGGGATGGTGGTCATATGCCTTTTGCTACAATGCAGATATAACGCAATTCCACCAGCTTCCACCTCAGCCGGGTAAACCGCCAGTGCCACCACTCAGAGACCCAAATACCATGGAATTTGTGCTTGGTAGAGCTAGGGGAGGTGGCATGAAAGCAGCTGAATGGGAAAACCAGTTAGACCCTCCAAAGGGTCAAAAGAACCAGCCGCCGAACACAGAGTTACAGGTCAAGGGCGACACGCGATATTTGGTACAGAAGATGGAAGGGGGCACGACATGCGATCTGACTGGTAAGCCAAGAAGAGTCGAGGTCCAATTCCACTGCAACCCACACGTCACGGATCGGATTGGCTATATCAAGGAGGTAACAACATGCTCTTACCTTATGGTTGTTTACACACCACGTCTGTGTAACGATGTGGCATTCATGCCACCGAAAGACAACAAAGCACACCCTATCACGTGTCGGGTCATAGTTCCAGAAGATGAGATTGATTACCGGTTGCAATTAAAGACACTAGAAGCTGAGCTTGAGACTGCTGGGCAGAAGAAAGAGACGAAAATCAACGTCGGCGGAGTCGTTGTCGGAGGTGGCCAATGGATGAATAATGAAGGCGCCCGTATGCCAATACCCCCGAATTTTGGGAAGGAGCCCCTTGGTAGCCACACTGAGATTATTGCCAGGGCGAAGAGCAAGGCCGAGGGCGGACAGGTTGAGATGGCAAGTGATGCAGAATTAGCAAAGCTGGATTTGGAGCCGGAGATGGTGGACCAGCTACGAAAGGAAGTGCAGAAGATGGCGAAGGAAAAAGGTTGGAAGATCGAAGTTGTCGATGCCCCTGGAGAGGTTAGGGAAATTTTGGGAATCGTGGATAATGACGAAAAAGATGACGACACTACGCCTGAAGCTGTAGAGACCAAGGCCGAGGGCGATGAGGGCAGCGAAGAGGTCTATAAGGATGAGCTATAGGTCTATTATTTTGCTAAGTCGCTATTGTACATTTATACCCGTTTCTCAGAAGCTACTGCAATGAGCGTCTGTCTCGGATTCCTCCTTTCCCACTGATGGTCCTTTGCTTCGAATTCTGCATTTCTCTGTCTTCGAAACATTCAAGATATAACCACTCCAGCACAAACACTTTTATGGAAATACATTACCCGCATCTTTGTGGGACAATGCAATATGCAATGATCTCTCCATTTCTCCATTTGCAAGCGCTGCAGTTATCATTATTGGCTGTCCATTAAACTACAGAGCGTTATTCACATATTTTTTCCATTCACCCCTTCTTTAGCACCTTTGTTGACCTATTAAGTGCTACCTCGCACCTGAAAAGGAGAATGGCACTTAACCAATTATGGCCACGAAATCTATTGACACCCCGGATTCACAGCCTTACGGTGGCTCAGTCCACCACGTGCAATCATCATCTTACAGTATTTTTGTCACCCATGCTTTCTTTTGACAGCTAGACTCAAGCTGCGAACACTGCGTTTACTCTCCGTCACATCTCAACAAACCTGCTTTCCCTTGGCTTCGAGGCTATTGAGCAATGTATCTTGCGATATGCAGCTTCCTGCTGCTGATACTAGGAACTGTCGCCCTCGAAACGCCACAACCTCTCGGAACTTGGACAACTTCACCAACATTTTCTTTCAAAGAACCCGCCACGTTTGGCTGGAAGGATGACGGCGGTGAATTATTGCTGATGGAATTGCGCGTAACTGAACTTCCAGACTTCAATCAATCGATACGTTTACCTCGTAAGGGACCCACTCCGCTCCAGTGGGAGATATGCTGATTCAAGTTGCGACCATCAACAGTGGCGGATTCCCAATGTTTTTATCAGGCATTCAAGCCCGACTGCCCATAGTGGGTAAACAATGGTTCGTTCACGTTCGGCGGCTCTTATGCGCAGGGACTGAACACATCCACTAAATATCAGTTTAACCTTACTTGGATATCCAGGGATCTGAAAACGTCGTCAAGTACATTTTCGAATGTGTTTTATATTGTTGATCCTATCATTTCAAGTTCAATGACATCCACATCATCCAGCACCGCTACTACCAGTCTTTCAACAATGTCATCTGGAAACTCAGTCTCGGAAAGCGCCTCTTCCACTAGCATAGCAGCGCATTCCCAGCCCACAACGTCTACCGCCATCTTAGAAAGTCCATCACCAGCACGAAGCAAGGGCCTTTCAACAGGTGCCAAAGCAGGCATCGGCATTGGTGCAGCAATAGGGGTGTGCCTAGTTCTCCTTGGTGCCCTTTTACTCTGTCGACGTTGCCGTACGCGGAAAACTATAACACTTCCCAGAGCACTGGACGCGGCATATGATCGGTATAACATACCTGTCGAGTCCAAATCTGAGGGACTCGATAGGTCGTCTCCTTTACCTTCGGATCAAGCAACAGCAGCAACGAGCCACTACGAAAGAGAACTGACGCTTCCCGGTACACCGCTAAGAGGAAACAATTCCCCTCCACCTCCTTCCCCACGTGAGCACTGGACGCCGAGATCAGATGTTATAAACAAGGGAGAAGATACCTTCGCATTGGATCTTGAAGCTGATGAGAGTCAAATGACGCCAGAACAATTACAACAGTGGGAATATGAAGAGAGGATGATAGACCAGGCAATTGAGGAGAGTGAACGGAAGGAGATGTTGAAGATAAAGAGGGAAGAATTGCAGAATGGGATTAATGCGTTGAAGGGTGGGTCTATGTCATAAAGTGAGGTACCCGAAACCTAAGACTAACGAGCTTCTTATAAATCCAACTGTTCTTGTCCAATCCCTCCCGCCATCTACAGCCAATGCGTGATAAGGCAAGATCGATCACTGTCGTGCTACCTCGAGAGTTCTCAAGCTGTGGTGGAACGATATTACCCTCTTGCAGTCATAATTGGGATTACTCAACATTACCCTGATCCCCTCCCCATTTATACACTAACTTCATACCTGGGATTGTTGTCGTCTGAGAGCTGTTTTTTAAATGTACGCAACGTATCAACATGATTACTTTACGCTTACAGATCATGTATTATCAATCTCTCAGATCCAATGCAATTCATGGTCTCGGATCTTGTAGAACGGAAGTCGCTATGAGGGTCACTGACGTCTTATGACTATCATGCAAGGATTGCCGACATATATATTTAGATGCCATGTCTGATTAGTATCAGAAATGAAGTATATATAAAACAGTAGCGCGCGCTTCAAAGTGTCTTCTTTGATATCAAGCACTCCAATCTACTTTCAGAAGCCGGCAGAGTTCCTTTGCAACCAAGTCCAAAACGCTATTCTCTTCGACCTCTCAACCTGCATATAGATTTCAGGTTCACCAAACATGGCTTCTGCAAAGACTCAAAAGGCCCTCTTTGTTACCGAATTGGGCAAGCCAGTAACGGCAGGCACTCGCGAACTCCCAGCCCTGGGTCCTCATAAAAGTAACTACAACTCAACGCCAGTATTCTCCCATCCCCAGAGCTCCAGCCAATCTCCGATCAAAAGCCCAGTCCTTCCCCACGATACGTATGGCCGCGACGTGGGACTCTTCTTCGCAGACCACCTCCCCTACGTCTTAGGTTCCAACATCGCCGGCACAGTACAATCACCCAACCCTGCATACAGCCTCGGGACACACATCTACGGTCCCGGCAACCCTCTATCCTCAGTACCAAACTACTCCGGGGTACAAGAGTACACACCCCTCACTGTCTCGAATTCTGCTCCCATCCCAGAGGGTATCAGAGATGAGGGAGCAGCCACGTTACCGATTAATGAAGTGTTGTTCCACCCCAATCATATTGCCCTTTCTCCTCCTTGGTCCCAGGAAGCTGCGAGCTTTGAATACAGCAAAGGGACGCTGGTGGACTATTTGCCAATTTCTCGAACACCGTAGTTGGCCCCTTTCATTCGACCGAAGTGCACTGTTGCAATGCAAGATTATGTGAATGATCCCTTAACACTTTGCAAGCCGCCTTGAAACATGACATCTTCCTGTTGCTGTCACTGAGATTTTTTAACTATTCGTGGTGAAGAATGCCTCGGGTTCGTCATCAGAACTAAAGTTGTTTGTTTCAAGTAAGTCGATACCATCTCTTGTTGTGTGAACGTTTTAATGACATCGCTCTCGGGATGAAACCGAACCTCTAGCATATTTCTTGTTCCATCGATGCTTTCATTGACTAAAAGGCCAACGAGTTCGTAAGGAAGAAGATTTCTGATCATATTCTCGAGCTCGAAGTCAGCACTAACTTTATGAGAAGGCAGATTCAACCTTTTTGGACCCGGGTACAAGATTGCCGGGTATCGCTCAGCTACGTTTGATTTTCTGGGCGATTCGAAATTTGTGAGGCTAGATTTCAAACCTTGGAAAAGTCTTAACTAAGAATTGTTCTTGGCCTGGAGTTATCATTTGGGATCTGGGAAATATATTTATAGTTCCTCCGACGTCCTGCCGATTGGCTCTCCTCTAGTCTGGCCACATCACGTGATATCTTTACGAGTAATTAAGCACTTGCTGCTGAAGGCACGGATTCTTTTTCTTTTTCTTTTTCTTTTCTTTTGCTAGGTATTCTTGAAATTCTGAACCTAGCGGTTTCAGTCAAGTACAACAATTACAGACTTTCAATCAGCGCAAATAACCGCGAATTTATAATCCAATAGAAGATGAAGTCCTCTTTGCACAGAAATTGGCCCCCACTTGTATTTCTATCCTTGTGGATATTGATTGCAGCTCATTTGATCATCCAGCTCATGATGCACTTTTTTGCTTTAGTAGTTCGTCAAAGTTCAAAACTGCTTTACCCAGCGTGAGTGCGCCCTCGGCACAGTCTTCTTTGCTGCTCCACTCTTTTGCGGAATGCGAGATACCATCCTTCGCTCTCACAAAGACCATCGCTGTGGGCACCTTCAAAGTTGTCATTGTGCTATCATGCCCAGTGCCAGTCCTTGATCCTATCCCCTTGTCCCCACAAGCGCGTTTTACACTGATATAAGTTAGTGAGAACTTTCGATTAAGATGAAGTGAAGTTTCGTTCGGGAAACAGCTATAGCTGGAACACTTACCAGTCGACCGCTTCAGGCCAAAAATTTGCTGGAAGGAGATGTATGTCCCGATTAAGATCATACTCCAAGCCTCGCATTTCTGCAATACTCTTGATTCTTTTGACAATCTCTTCCCCCATCTCTTCTAGGCCTTCCGTTTCTTTATGCATCAAACAGAAAACAACTTTCGTTTTCGATTGAATGTTGCAACTTCCGAAAGGATGGCTATGGATTCCAGTCGTGGTTGTATATCCATGCTTCTCATAGGCAAGGTTTTCGAGCTCAGTAATCAACTTTGCGGATGCAGCGAGAGTATCTCTACGACCCCACATCGGCTTGGTATTGGCGTGACCATCGTCGCCATGAAAGACAACATTGTACCAAGTCATACCTTTGAAGTGTTAGTCAAGGCAAGCACGAGCTTCCAGGTTCCTTACCTTGCCATCCTTCCACCCAGCCCACGGGCTTATTTGCTTTTTCAAGATCGGTATGCTGCTCCACGTGGATCTCAAAGTGAGCAGAGATAGGATAATCGTCAAAGTAATTAGGCCCATCACCGACGTATCCAATTTTTGCTAGTTCGCTACCCAGGGTGAGAGCAGAGTTATCAGTTGAAATTGATGCGTGTGCTTGTTCGACACTAGACTGCCCAGCGTACACAGCAGACGAGCCAAGTAGTGGAAAAAATCGAGCACCTTCTTCGTTTGTCCACTAGGTGACGGGGGTGTTAGTTATTTACTATTCAAGACGGTTTTAGGAGTAGAAGGAGCTTATATTTTCAATTTATGGTATTTATAAGAGGATATAAAGCATATAAGACGAAATATAATAGAAGGGAGTAGGGTGAAATCAAAGAGCCAATTATCCTTACATTTATGAGGACTAGTGGAGCGTTTGTTTTCACATTTTGTTCTCTCATGCTTCGCAAGACTTCAAGACCGCCAATGACCTAATACTAGTCAGCAATTTGAGGTATGAGCAGTATATCCCATGAGATTTACCCCAAGCGGTCCATCAAACCTTCCTCCAGTTGCTACGGTATCCAAGTGACTTCCCATAGCAATTGGTGGGATTGAGTTATCCTCTCCTTCGAAATGAGCGAATTGAGTTCCTGTGGCATTTACCTGCGCCGCTTTTAGCCCTGGCCCATAGCTGCTCGTTGCAGTACTTTCATCTGTAACACACCTTATAGCTTGCTCCCAGAGCAAGAACCTGTTCTCGAAACCAATCTCGGACCTTCTTGTCGTTTTCATCTGCACAGAGACGAGTAACACCTCCCGGGGATGGGGCACTCCATTTTGCCGTTTCATGAATGTCATTCTGTGTTGTTCAATGAGCCGAACCTTCTTATCCCAACTGAAAGAGCCTTACCCATAATCTGTCTCCATTGATGCTGAACCTGGTGGCACTGGGAGCACAGGATGAGTAGGCACGCTTAGCGATAGATTGCGTAGCACGTCTAAAAGCTATCATTTTGAAGGTTGTTGTGGTGGTTAGCAGGAGTTTCGTGATTTTTAACGAATTCAGAAGATCAGTTTATGGTGGTAATATGTGAAACGCTGCCAAATTCTGTCTAAAACCATCATTTACTATTGTTTTTATAGGTGTCTCTCATCGCAAAAGGATTCATAGTATCCGAGAAGGAATACAGTGGCTCCTTATCGTCAAGAGTGGACTTTGCCACTACGTGGGATCTGTAAAACTCCAATTAAGAAGTGATTGCAGAGTATCTGGGGGCCCATGGTGTTGTGAGACGCATCTCACTAGTACGTGATGAGCAAAGATCCGCACCCCATCCTCAGACGTCGAGTACCTGCTCCTGCGTTGTTCGCTATGTTACCAGCCAATCCCACCTTATGCTGACTCCTTGGAAATAACACGGCCATAATATTTATTCTTGCGTAACATATATCCTTCTCCGGTTCCTTATCTGGTTATCATGTTCGATCCATAGAGTATCGCAGGGTACACCAAGTACCTGCATTGCTTCCAAGATCGCTAACCACCATTCTATACCTACTCCTCGCGATAACATCAATTCTTGCGCATATCCTATCTCTAAATGGAAAGGCAACCCGAATTGTTATCTGTCTATCATGTTCGATCGCTGCGGAGTGGACGTTCATAAGGCACAGTTCAAAACAATAGAGATGCCTCGTATCGTCATGATAAAGCTATGCAGCTTATTAGCGCCGGGCAAGTTATCTTGCACTTCTCTACTTAAGACCTTACGTCTGAGGTTCAATGAATACGCAAATTTATGGCGAATAGCAAGCAAAATATTCCACAGCCGAGCAGACGACGAGACGTCCGTACATAAACCCTGGTAAACGGGTCTGTTCCTGAGAACTACCTCCTCTTGACTATCTATAAGCTTTTGCAGCATCGATAATCATGTCTTCCGGGCACGCCTTGCCAATTCTGCCAGTCGGCGCCGGTTATGGCGTTGTTGTTGGCATCGGGGTATGTTGGAATCAACGTTTGCATATTATAGAATTTAGGTTAATATCGCATAGTTCTTCTTTGCTATTGTCATGGCTGGTCTGTCATACATTCAGGTAAGGCACCATCTTATGGTAGCCGACAGAATCTAATCGAAATGCAGAACAAATACACAAAGTATTCTACGCAGGCCAGCGAGGAATTCAACACTGCAAGCCGGTCCATCAAATCAGGGTTGATAGCTGCTGGCATAGTTTCAGCATGGACATGGGCTGCGACACTACTGCAGAGTAGTACAGTGGCTTATGAGTATGGTATCTCTGGGCCGTTCTGGTGTCAGTAGACTATCTCAATAGAGAAGTATAAGCTAATGACTAGGTATAGATGCTGCAGGAGCCACCGTCCAGATATTCATGTTTGCAGTGCTAGCCTGCAAAGTGAAGCAAAATGCTCCGAGATGCCATACCTTCCTCGAAATTATCCAGAAACGCTATGGCACCGCGACGCACATTGTTTTTATATTCTTTGCGCTTCTTACGAACGTCCTAGTTGCTAGCCAACTTCTACTTGGTGGGAGTGCTGTTGTGACGGCTCTTACGGGAATGAACGTCTATGCTGCAGTGTTTCTCATTCCACTAGGTGTTTGTGTATATGTTGTTCTCGGTGGATTGAGAGCAACCTTCCTATGTAAGTGTATTTTATCCACTCATAGCTATATACATATTAACGCTCTATACCAGGTGATTATACGCACACTTTTATCGTCATGATCATTATTCTTTACTTCATGTTCTCGGTGTATACCTCGAATGCTCTTATCGGATCACCCTCTGCTATGTTTGATCTATTAAAGAAAGCATCCATCGCACGACCAGTCAAGGGCAATCAGGACGGCTCTTATCTTACTTTGAAGTCCAACTATGGGCTCATTTTTGGAGTAATTCAACTATGTTCGGGAATGGGAACTGTATTCCTCGACCAAGGCTATTGGCAAAGAGCTATTGCAAGCCGTCCAACAACTGCAGTGCGAGCGTATGTTATGGGAGGCATGGCGGTAAGCAAGAAGCCTAAGACAGAATTAGTGATTTATTTATGTCTCTACTAACTTTTAAAAGTGGTTCGCCATCCCGTTTGGCTTTGCTACAACCCTTGGACTTGCAGCCGTTGCTTTGACCGATAATCCAGCATACCCAACATACCCTGATAATATGACTGCGTCTCAGATATCATCCGGATTATCAGCGCCGTTTGCCGCTGTAGCTCTTTTAGGAAAGCCAGGGGCTATAGCGCTGCTTCTCACGCTTTTCATGGCTGTCACGTCCTCCTCATCATCTGAGCTAATTGCTGTATCCTCGATTTTGACCTTCGACGTATATAAGATATATATCAAGCCGCACGCTACGCCACAGGAGCTAATTAGGGTTTCGCATATTATGATCTGCGTGTTCGGCTTGGTCATGGCGGGTTTTGCATGCATATGGAATGCAATAGGCATCGACCTCGGATGGCTCTTCCTGGTGATGGGACTACTAATCGGCGGCGCCGTTTTCCCTGCTGCATTTGCAGTGACTTGGCGTCAACAATCGAAGTGGGGAGCCATGGTCGGCGCCATCGGTGGTCTTGCAGCAGGATTGATCGCGTGGCTCACCATGGCCCAGAGCCAATTTGGTGAGCTAACTGTCGCGAGCACAGGATCAAACTATCCGACTCTTGCGGGCAACATGGCAGGCGTCTTTACGGGATTGATCCTCACTGTGGTGATTACTTATATTAAACCCGATAACTTCGATGTAAGGATAACTGGCTCTTTGATTTTGCCCTACCCCCTTCTATTATGTTTTGTCTTGTATGCTCTACATCCTCCTATAACTTCCCTAAACTGGAAATATAAGCTCCTTCTACTCCTAAAACCTTCTTGAATAGGAAATAACTAACTTTCCCGTGATCTAGTGGGAGATCACACGCTCGATAAATCTACCTGAACTCTCGGCACCCCCCTCAGTCAATGAGGAGTCTGGTGCGGAAATTGGCTCAGGCGAAGAAAAGAAAGTCCCCTCAGAGCCCGCGCCATCTCACTCAACGCTTCCCACGGTCGTTCACGAAGACCTTGAAGAGCTCGAAGATGCCGCCATTATGGAAGACCCAACACGGCTTAAAGGCGCATTGCGTTTCGCGTATATATCTTCTACCGTCCTCACGCTCATAATGTTGATCATTGTCCCGGTGCCAATGTTCTTGTCACATTATATATTCTCGCTCACCTTCTTTAAGACATGGGTCGGGATCAGCTTTGTGTGGGTGTTTTTTGCGTTATTTAGCTGTGCGATTCTACCGATCTATGAGGCCGCTGGATTCTTCAGAGATTTTTGGAAGGAGACGACAGAGGGGTTTAGGGCAAGCAAAAGCGCAAAGGCAAAATAGATGCTGGCGGCGGGTAAAATACATCGGCGTTTGCAATTCCTCGAAGCTAGTGTATATCGTATAGACATAGATCCAAGTAAGAATAAGATATACAGACTCAAAGCCCCTGACCCGTATGCATTGGCATCCCTTGATTCGTCGCTCGGTGCCTCAATTCCGGGTACCATGGAGTGTTACTACCTGAAATGCAGCCTAACCTAGGCTTTCATGTCTAGCCCTACCAAAAATGGCAGAGCGTACATCATTTCTGATGAATTGCAGGAGGTTCTTCAACAGAGCTTTCGGAGACCTCCACTTGAACCAAAGGTGTAGCCCTCGTGGTGAAGGTTCTATTTGAATGTCGAAGAATATTGACAAGAGCAACCAAAGAGTTGTTTGCAGACGCTGTAATATGAGATACCGAATCCTTGCTGTATTCTTCCAGATTATTATCGCGAGAAACAAGTACGATATGCAGTTCACGATGAACTCGCCCGGATACATTCTTTCGCTTGTATCGATTGAGAGCTGGTCAAGGGAAGAATTTGTGAAGCTGCTGATCAATACTGTTGAACTGGCTAGACTTCTCCGATATACATCAACATCTCCTTTATGAGTGGCATCTTGACAAATAGCCAGACTTTGGAGATATGTGTCGTTCTGATAATTGGATTAGCTGTTGAAGTTTGTTTCCTTGTAGGTGGAATCTTACTGGGTGGGAACGACAGGATTCCTTTAAAGCCAAATTGTTCGCCTTTGCAGAAAGTTCATATTGAAGAGCAAAGTAGATCGCCGAAGTCACAAGCGCCAGAATTGTAAGGCTTAATGGGCTTACACACTTATTGAGTGAAGCTATAACTTCTGTTTGTGTTGAAGAAGTGGTTGAAGGTGCAAGCCTGGCTGGTTCGATACTTAATTCAATTTGAGCCACCTCACTTAACAAATTTAATCGCTTAATCTTGAGTGCGGCAATATCGTCTTCGCTAAGATTAGTAGTGGGCGTATTAACAGTACTATCTTCATTACTGGAAGACTCGCTTCTATGTCCTGTACTCAATGGCCCCATTTTTGGTTGAGTTAGATTCTGTAGCGGGCGAGTCGTGGCATTTCCGAGAGCGGTCATATCGCTATTTGAGGGCTTCATATTTGACTGATGGATGTCTAAGCTCAAACATGACAAAACTCAAGCTGGGGCTCATGCACTATAATTGTACCCTGCCTTAAATGCGACGAAGAGAGATGTGGCGTGGTCAGAACGTCTGTCACAGGAAGTTTGTGGTCAGATTATCAATGAAATCATGTATTTTGTAGCATCAGGCTTCCCATGAGGCTTTTCACGAACTGCATGCATGGCGATGCATATGCAGATACCGGGTCTTCGAACCAACCAACCAGCTGTTCTTTTGACTTGCACAGCCTTGTGACTTCTAACAGGCAGCCAATTTTGATATACACATATTTACGTACTTTGGATCATATCACATAGAGTTCTTTTCCTCAATTGGGAACAAGCAAGCCACGTTTCTATCATTTATGATAGAAACTTTGAGAAATTGCACCTAGAGAAGTTCATGGTAACATTATTACACAGCCCGATACGTGCATTTCCGGGAAAGATTATCAGTGTAGGGTGGAGTGCGCATCAAAATACGATGCGAGTCTAGCCTAGACAGGAATAAAAGCTTAATTGTCATTGTCTTGATCATCAGTCTTCTTTCTTCTAGTTCTTTCGTCGGATAGGAGAAAGAGGTCTTTGTCTGAGTATAGTACGAGAACGCTTGTGTACCAAAGGCAATGGAGTATCATCTTTTGGGTCTGGGTAAAACCCTTGCTCTTGATCAAGCAACCAGTCGCCTTTCAATAACTGCTTCTGCAGCTCTTGATACGACACAGCCCAACCGAACCCCCTTAGCAATTCCCACCTCGAGAGCTGAGGAGGACTCGGTTGCCATTTGGCAGCGCGCATCTCTTCTTTCACACTGAGGCCTATGGAACAGAAAACCTTCCACTGGACCTCTTTCTGTAAAGCGGTTTGTAGGCCAATCATTGCGTTAGCCCATAACGGACCATGGCCTTGACCAATCCCCCCTAGTGTTACGGATTTCATAATCTTGCTACATTTCTGGCAGTTGCAAGCAAACCTTTCGATAAACGCATGCGTCATCTCATGCAGCAAAACACAAATATAGTATTCCTCGTAGCTCAGTTGAAACTGCTCTAAGAAAAGCGTCCGCCTTGGATGTATAAATATGGTGATCAGCTTCCGGACGATGTCATAACGGCCCGCAAACTGAAATGGCTGCATATTCGTGACATCTGCTGTGATTCTAATACTGCGGGTAACTTTAAGCAGGCTATTGAAGAAAAACATCTTGTCGAATATGATGTACCATTTCGACAGTAGTTGTTCTAAAGCAGTTAGCTCAGTGTTGTTAGGCATAGGGCTTTTTATAAAGGCTAATTCTTCCTCATTAAGTCTTGAAAGGGTGGTTTTAGTGCGGTGCGAGTAGAGTATTTCCCCAATGTTTGGAGGGTAATATGATTCGAGCCTAAGCTTTCCTCTGGTTTTGTAATCCGCTTCGATTTGAGGATACCTGCTGTTGGGGTGAATATCTTGATCAGTTCGGCCTCGAGAGGCTAGTCTGGAAAACATCATATATCAAATTGTCCTTGTAGGATAATAAGACGAAAGAATCTTGGTATCTGTAGACAGCTTTGGCATGTACTAGTATTATTAAACTGATGTAGAAATTAGCGGAGTATTCAAATAAGAGTTCCAATAAATTATCTTATTTCGAATATATATAGTATAGAAACTTATTTATTTCTGTTTCAGGTATTCAGAGAATGGCATTGTTGTCTAACAAAGGAAAGTCGCCCTCTCTTTGTCTAGTGGAAAATTGTTTATTATGTTTAGAAACAAAAATAATTCAGAAAGTGGGTCGAATCTAGCTTTTGTTCTTTTCGGTTTGCTCTATGCAAATTTGACAAAGCAGTATAATGAATTCTTCTGAAAATGAGGGCCCGTGAATACACAATGGATATTTCTCCAGGACCCAAGGACCGTTGAAGACTGTTATTGTCTTGCTGCGCATTGGTAGGACTCCCTCGTCCCCATCCCGTGGTAGTCTTTGTCTAAGCACTCTGATATATAATAGTAAATGTTTCTAATACAAATACGGACGGTTTAAATGTGAAAGTTAATAAGATTGATGATATTATATAATGTATTAGTAAGTATATGACTAGATACTGACTAAGCTATTCGTGATGCATTATTTCTCGTACTGGGTTATACGTCGGTAATCATATTAGATAATCTTAGATATGATGCATTGTACCTCGTCGTGCTATATTATATCACGTCGAGATAAGATCCAGGCCAATTACGTTAGCAGCTTGTATGTAGCGCTCAGCCTCATTGCGAGGCTGCCCAATAGCGCCTGCGCTTATTAAAAATCCCGTAAGCATTTCTATATGCTGATTGATGTATTAGTTACCGTCATTTCACCCCTCTATCTCTTTCCATTCTGTTCAATCTCTCCATGGAACATTCTTTTTCCTTGTTCATTATTTCATACAAATACCCAAATCCTTTCCGATGAGATTGCTTTTGTTTTTATTCTCTATCACTATTGCACTTCTCGCAATCGCGTTTGGACGAGACACAATTGTCAGCCAATTTACAGCACTCACCAACCTCTTCACGAACACCACGTCTATTCCACACGCGATCTACGGCGCTCCGAATACAGCGAATATGACCGTTTCTCGAGCAATTCGCAAAGCGTTCCTCGCCGTCGAACAAGCCGAGGGTGTAGGCGCCCGAGTCAGACGTAGCATCGGCACACCACAATTACGAAACTTTTCGCCCTTCCTAATGCTCGACCACTTCACATCTTCACCGGGATCTGGATTCCCTGACCACCCACATCGCGGACAAGAGACCATAACGTACCTTCTGCAAGGGATGATCGATCATGAAGACTTCGCCGGCAACGCAGGCACCATCGAAGTCGGTGATCTACAATTCATGACAGCAGGGAGGGGCATAATGCACTCAGAGATGCCGAGGGATAGCCCAGATGGCACACCTGTCATTGGTATGCAGTTATGGGTTGATTTGCCTCAAAAATTAAAGAAATGCGAGCCAAGATACCGAGATCTACGAGCGAAGGAAATTCCCAATATCGACGTTGATGAAGGGAAGGTTCATGTCAAGATTATTAGTGGCCAAAGCCACGGAATTGACAGCGTGAAGGAACTGGCATACACCCCCGTTTGGATCTTCGATATCGAAATCAAGCCCGGCGGCAAAGTCACTCAACAACTCCCAGAAGGATGGAACGCCTTCGCCTATACTTTAGGAGGAAGTACTGCTTTCGGGGTTGGAAAAAATCAGAGGAACGTGGGGCAATACTACAATGTAGTCTTTGAACAGGAGGGGGATGAGATCTTCGCTCAAGTGGACGCATCTGCCAAAGAGAATGGCCGTTTCTGTAAGCCATCTCCTGCCCATCTTCGCTTATCTTCGTCCCATCTTCGCCCATTTTTGTAGGAATACCCCGGTCTTATTTTGCACAAGCCCTCTCAAAAGAAAACCAGCAAAAGGTTATTCTAGTGATGATATCGACGCTGCATTATGAAGAAGCTAGAATGCATACTCCTTGCTGCTTTAGCATCAGCCCAAGAAAAGGTACTGCAAGCGCAGCTAGCCTGCGCAGCACCGCTTCGAGTGAGGCCGGTTTTTTTTTTTGGCTCTTATTCTGCTTTAAAAAAGCCAAAAAAAAAAAGAATGTCTCTTATATTGCGTTCGCCGGGAATCGAACCCGGGGCCCATCGATACATGTACTATACTAGCTTGGAAAGCTGTTTAGCCAATGGCAACGATGGATTTTACCACTAAACCACAAACGCTGGTTTCTTTTTGTTGTAGTGCATTTGCTTATGTTGATATCTATCAGCAATTGTCAAATTTTTATTTTGTGCGTTGAAGAGCCAATGAGAGCTTGAGCTGTGGGGCATTTCGCCACGTTAGTGCAGACTACCTTACCCTCTTAGTATCATGATACCAGAGAGCTAAGTAAAGAACATTGAAGTTTTGGTCAAGGCGCCCTTGTGATAATTTTTCCTTGTCTCTTCTTGCTAGGTCAATATGGTTCAGGGGGCAAAACCTGCGTATTTTGTTTCCTCTCCGCCTCTTGATTTTTCTTTCTCATTTCGATTATACATAAACTTATGTTCTCATTTGATCTACTTCAATTATTCAGAGAAGACGAGCTAACACAATGCAGATCTAGTAGCAGGCCAGCCCCTTGATCAAAAAGTCGTCCAATACGGACCCTTTGTCCTAAACACACAAGCAGAAGTTCACCAAGCGATCATGGATTACCAAACTCATTCAAACGGATTTGAAAGGGCTGAAGGCTGGGAGAGTGAAATTGGGAAGAAGATGATGCATTAGAAGGAGGATTAACGATGAGATGATGCATGGATTCAAATTAGCCGACAATGACGATTGGTAATGATAGAAATGAAAATGAATAACCGTTGTGCCGCATGAATTGAGAGCTATTCATGATTTGTTCTTTGTCCTTTGTTGTTAGTAACTACATTGCGCAAATTAACTCTATCTATTGCCTTGCACTCTTTTAATTGTTATTCCTATTGCGAACTCAAACACATGCGCCTCACATACCCTAACTGTGGGCATCCATCGCTATTCTCTCTATCCTCGACTTTAAGATCCCCCACGGCAGGAAGATAAAGTTGGTTCAGATACTGTTATATCAAAGAATAATGAGCTAGGGAGCTAGCTAAGAGGTAAGAGGGGGTTCTGCCCAAAACTGCGTTGTGAATACGACTGAGTTGCATCGTTGTACTTGCTACTTTCACCAATCGGCCTGCATCGCGATTCATGCCAAGGTATATACAGACTACATTCAGATTACGCTTTCTTTAGACCTGTTGATCCATCCCCCTCCTAGACTGTATTCTTAACAGTCCACGTCCACAGATAATTCTGTTTCTCGATCTCACAACTCGCCGCACTAGTCATAGTCTCCTTCCTCCCATCAAAATCCTTCCCACTAGCCTTTCTACTTCCCTGCGGCGCATGCACGACCGGGATCACCAGCTCTAGAAGCGGTAGAAGATGGCAACATCAGATAACAATCTGGAGACTAATTCTGTTTCGAAGTAGATAGAGGTTCAACTAATCTGCATCTGAAATATCAGGAGCAATTTAACGGCAACTCTAAGACTTAATCAGGTACTATTTAAATTGCTTTTGAGCTTAAATACTGAGCTTAAATATTGACACATGTGTCCATGGTTCCAAAAATATATAAGCTCCCCTGCGAAATATCTTATTACCACCGATTAACTTCCTTGTAGTCAGCTTAGCAGTAATGCTTATCTTGTAAATATCTCCCCCTCTTAGCCAAAACAATCAGGCCTCGGACGTAAGATTATCGGCAGCAGAAGCCAACCCATCAATTTGGTGACGTCTGAAGAAATCCTCAAAGGTCATCGGCACGACGTGAGGATAGTTGGTATTATCCAAGTCTCTTTTCAAGCAGGCGTCTTCGTTTTGGCTCCAATAGAAAAAGAACCTTTGGGATAATGTTAACTTCACAAGCCTGATACTTCAATTTGGAGGGATCGCTTTGAAGCATTGTTAAGACATGTTGCAAAAGTAATGGGCAAACTCACTTAGGCATCCAAGCCATAACATCAGCAGGGTTTGACTGCAGACTCTTATGCATGCTTTGGTGCAAGTCTTCTAATGAACCAAGATTGCGGAGATTGGGTTTATAACCGTAGACCTTGGCGAAAACCTCTACGATTTCGATGAGGCTTTTGCGATCACCGAGGACTGTTGGAATTAGTTTTCCCCTCACTTGCTAACTCAAGAAACGTTAAAGTACACTTACACTGCTGAATTCCAACCGCCGTCTTATCCATCGCTACTGCGACTGTATAGTCGGCTTCAGTCCCATAAGTTGTTGACTCCCATATTTCGTAGCCTGTACCCCAGTGAGAAAGCTTCTTCTGCTTTGGGTCCCAGATTTGCATAAAGTCGCTCCAGAACGTCTCCATAAAGACCCCGATGAGGATATGGACACCCTGAATATCAGTTGAATCAAGATATTTCATGATGTCTTTGCATGGATCTTTTGGAGGAAGAGCACCGTATGGGATGTTGGTAATATCAACCGAGAAGTCGCCTGCAATGTACCGTGGAACATTCTTCGTCACGCAAGCATCAATAAGGAGTTTCTGGCCCTCGGACATGAGGTCTGCGTTGCCAAGGTAGCAGCAGATCACCACATCGGTACCTGCCACAAAATCTTGTAGAGAAACCTTGTCGTTGAACTCTCCTTTGACAATGTGGATCCTAGATGAAGCTGCGATGGACGCTGGAAACTTGCTCGGGTCTCGACAGAAGCCACGCACTGAAATTCCAGGATTCTGGAGTAAGCTTTTTACTACACAGCGTGCAAACTTTCCAGTAATTCCAGCGACGCCAACTGTTTGAGCCATTTAGAAGTTGGTGTAGTCTCAATGTCGATAAGGTGTGATGCTATACACGCAGACTTAATTGCTAAGATTCAAGTGACGGATGTGAGCAGACTCGACTCTGGAATCAGAAGCCTATTTATATCTGGAAATCAATATCTTCTTGTTTCGGCATACAATAATTGAGCAGAGAAAGGGCTAGTCATATTCTACTTTAGTGCCTCACTTATTCTCTGAATCTTAACCCCGCACGACAATCCTGACGTGCAAGGAATTTAGTCTCCGCGAGCCTTTGTATTGGTGATAGGTTCTTTTTGACCAAGTCATCTTACAGCTAAACTGAAAACCTGTCTGCGGGAGCGGTGACTTTCACCTTTTAAGATATCGGTAGTAGTTTAACTGTCTTCATATAGTTAGACAGGCCACCGCTTTTTAACAGGGGATCAACAGCAGGCGAGTGCATCAGAAGTGACTGAATTCCCTATATACTAAATAGGCCAATGCTCTCTAGGACTGCCAAAACTGGTTAAGAAAGCGACTATTGTAGTAAAGCGATCTGCAGCATGCTATGATGCGCATGGACGGTGATATGGAGCCCGCACTATACTCAATGTGGAAGGATTTCGAAGGGACCACAACCTGTAATAGGAAACATAAGCGAAAGCATAGAACTACAGAATTGACCTCCTCATCCGTCATCTTTGTGCGGTCCGAAGGGAGCTAAGAAGGAAGACTGACTAATAAACCTAGCGTCATCTTCGTTATTCTAAACAGATAATGCTTTCGTAAATCATCCTACTTGCGTTCTAGCAACAACTAAAACATTGAAGGGTGCATATTTTGCTAATATTAGCAATGGCTAGAACTGCAAACGGATCACCTCCTGCCTCTAACATAGTCATCTTTGACAGTTCCGCATCATCCTCTACCACCTTTCACCCTAATGATTCGATTCTTTATTCTTGTCGAGATGGTCCACAAAAGCTGACTGGACTTGTGAAAAGAGGGAGGCCTAGAAAAGGTTCGTTGTTCAGCAACATCTCTATTGCCTCTCCTGTCCTGACTCATCATATTATAACTGGACAGAATGCCCGAGATCTCCTTGTGGAGAATGTAATCAAGAATCGCAGATAAACGAGTACTCATCGACGTCAAAGTTTAGCTTCGTCACATATACTGCATCGCCTCAAAATGCTGGGCCTAAAATCCAAAGGCGCGTTCGAAGACGTGTGATGCTTAATTATCGACGACAAGAGAGAGAACGGAAAGCTATATCTGAAGAAGCAGATAAATCCAGGGCTAGTTGTCCAGCTAATCAGCCCTTCCCTGGGGAGATGAAGGACGACGATGAAGTGCTTCGGCAGTACGTCGCTGATGACCGCATGAATCTCGCATTACCAACGACAACTAGCAGTCTTTTGCCGATGGAGATCATAGCTGTCGAACCTTTTAATGCCTTTCCTATTAAAATTGAGAGGTACATGTTCGAGCTCCTTTCTTCTTGTAAGTGTCTCCCCTCCTTCCTTACTTTCTTCTGCCTGCGTTCTGCATCTAGGAAAAGGGGCTAGCTTTGACTGATCCAGATCACTTTTAATAGATACAACTTCCATTTACGAGACCATGTATACTATTGAAAAGCATGCAAATCTTAATCCACCCAAGGACTACTGGCTGCCCATGGCATTCCAAGACGCCGCCTTGCTGCACGCATTCCTTTTCTGTGCGGATGGACACGGCACCATTTCACAGGGCAGGAAAGAACGACCAGCTGCTGTGATACATCTAAAGAAAGCCATCCAAATAGTGAATGAAAGGCTTCAAGCGCCCGTGCCAAGTATTACAGATGCAACTATTGCCGTGGTATGCACATTTGCTCATACAGAGGTACGTTGTTAGCTAGCCTTAGAATTATCTCCTTCCAATGCTCTCCATCCATGTTTCTTACTTTGGCTTTAGATATTAAATGGCAACCGTGATAATTGGATGGTTCACATGCGCGGCTTGAAGCAGATGGTCCGATATCGAGGAGGTATACAAGCTTTTGAATCGAATTTACTAGTGCGGAGTAAGATCAATCGGTGAGTTAGTGCTGTCAAATTCTTTAGCCTTTTTTTCAGTTCCGTGCTAATCTCGAACCAGAGCTGACTTATGTGGATCTATTGGGGCTGTTCAAAGTCCTTACTTCGAAGATGTTCTTAGAGAGTTACCAACAATGCCAGGATATCATCAGATGACAACAATAACAACACCGGGATTTTGTAGAATCACAAATTCTATCAAACTAGATGAAACACTAGCCCGGATCATTTGCCAGATCCAAGACATAACGGCTAATCTAAACATGTTTTATCATCACAAGACGCAGATACACCCCCTAAGCTTGCGAGAGGCCATTACATCATCTCAGTACTTTTTGCTCTCCTTCGACCTCCCGCAAAGTCACACCATCCGTGAAACCTTGATCCACGAAATGCTGCGACTTAGCTTGTTAATATACCTCATTACTCTTTTGAATGAGTCTCACCCAGGAGTATCACTTTATGATATGCTAGGCGCAAGGTTAAAGTCCACTTTAACAGAAATCAGGCAGAACGGTGGTTTGAATCTTGAGTACTCGCTCTGGATTATGTTCATCGCAGCTTCAATAGTTAGGGATCCAGACACCAAAGGTTATTTTATGGCGTCATCCATCGAGAATCTGGAGCAATTGGGTATTTCCTCCTGGGATAATGCTGAGATCCTGTTCAGATCTTTCTTTTGGGTAGAGAAGATTCATAGAGGGAGTTTCAGAGCGATGTGGAATGCACTGGAGACTGTGATAATACAGCACTCGTAAAGAGTAATTTAAAGAAAGCCTTACGCGCTGATGGCCGAGGTAGATCATATCCAAAACTTCATCAAACGTTCCTCTATATATGCGTGAATGATCAGGTTTCAATGTCAATCTAACCTTCTATATCGCTGGAATGGTTATGCTATGAAGCCTCGTGTGTCACAATATGTACTATTCTGTAGAATATATTCCTCACTCGCTTTCTAGTAGCACTTCATTTCTCAAATTTGCGTCTAATACTCAAATATTCTAAATGACTGATGTTATATTGGCTCTTTACTCCGTCACTCTGTTAACCATGTGTGTGTCTAGTATTTCCTTTTCGGCTTAGCGGCGGTTTAGCGCTAAACGTGCACCTAGACGACACCTGACACCTCAACACAGACTGAGACATCAACGCGACAGACCACTTCGACATTAAACCTATCTACGCATAGATGGATTCAACGGACATGGACCCGTACACGACCAACCCAGGGGCAGTTTCGCCTTCGGTCACTGATGTTCCCCCTGAGATTTGGACAATAGTGGGAGATCATGTATGTACGCGTGCGCCTTTGACCTGCGGGTCTCTTTATCATGTCAGCCATGGCATTGGGTTGAGAGGCTTCCGCAAGCTCTTATCAATTCACCAATCTTCATTTCTAAATCCCGCTACCTATAATTACGGACCTTGCAATCTGACACAATATTTTAGATACGGTGTCAAACAACCCTCAAAGCGCTTATTCGAACCTGCCGTGTATTTCACGAGATCTTTCTCCCAAAACTACATTCCCGCCGTGTTGTGTATTTGGATCGCTGCCCAGTTCTGGGACTCGCTCAGAAAGCTCTTCCGCCTGGCCTTTCGCATTCTAAGGACTTGGAATTCCGGCTCCGAGAGTTCTCCGAGAGCAAGTATGAGGTCAGCATGAATATTGATCTTGCTGCATTTGTCACGCGAATTCTAAAAGAAATGCCAAACATTCAGACTTTCAGGTATGTAATGAATGCAATCCTAGGGACTTGCACTTCTTTGTTCATTGTTGAAAATAGCAAGCAGATGGGCGAACTCATGTTTTGAGAATTCGTGTGATCCATGTCTTATGCTAAGTGACCCTGAACTTCTTCGAATGTTGAAAAACAGCCAGACGCTCAGAAGCCTCTCAATTTTGTTCGAATCACGATCACTTGAAGGGCTTCAAGATGCAGAAAAGTGCTTCATGCCGTTGAAAGGTTTTCAAAATTTGACCTCCCTCGAACTTTACAACTTTTATGGTACCGAAACTCAGCATGTCAAGGACCTCGCCAACGTGCTGATTGATTGTACTAACCTCAAAACCTTGGGCCTCGGGCTGCTCTGCGACTGCGACATTCAAATAACGCCAGATATTATTATATTAGATGAAGAGTGCGAATTTCTGGAGCAGCTATGCCACTACTTTGCATCTAAAGGGGCAACACCGTTACATCTTCAGAAGTTAAGGTTAGGCACTGGCATGTGCCTCATTGATTCTACGGGTAGCTCCCATGAAGATAGCTCCCATGAAGATAGCTCCCATGAAGATAGCTCCCATGAAAATAGCTCCCATGAAAGAAACAGCTTCCTTGCAAAGCTCGTAGATCTTAACGAACTCAAAACCCTCCATGTATTTAACGACTTGGTTAAGAATGGCCTCGACGATGATGTCTGGGGGCTCGAAATTGACTGGAGTCTGTTAGATGGCTGCACAAATCTTCAGCAACTCTCGGTTTCAAGGTTTGGAGAAGACGTGGTAGCATGGGTCATAAATAACCTGTCGATCCAAGAGCTCATCATTACGCATCATTACGGGATGTACGACAAAGATCTCCACAATTTCAGCCATTTGTTACTCCCACATTTAAGGGCGCTTTTTGTCCGCGAGATTTCCACACGGAAACGTAATGACGAGAACGATTGGTCCGATATCAACTTATTCGATGAAGAGTCAGATAGTTCCACTTCAGCAGAGTCTGATGCTAATACATCTGATTCCGCTGATTCCGCTAATTCCGAATCATCAAGCACCAACGATCAGGACTCAGACTCTTCATCCAACTCTAAGATTACGAGGCTGGACAAATCAACCATTAGTGTTCTTGATCGAATCCCTGATGGCGGTTACAATTTAGAACAACTTAGTCTATGTCTGGATCTTGAGACGCAATGGGTGAGTCTTAGATCTTCATTCTGCTTGCATCGGCTAATCTAAGTAGGAAAATTTTGTGTTGCACCTGCCACGGTTGACTCGTCTTAAGCAATTATGCCTTGCTAAGAAGGGCCATCAGGCGGGCCGGTACCCAACTAAGAAATCTTCTCTCTGGGATGGAGTCCAGAATTCCAAGGAGATTGCCTATCGCTATGCCCAGCTCATACATTCCAAATGCCCATCTTTGGAATACATCATGATTGATTATTATGCCTGGCATTTTATGATAGATACGGGAACTGCCACTTCAAATGCATCTCACAGCTCTGTTCGGCTTCGTGAAATGGCGCAGGACGAAATTTTGTCTTTTGAGTTTTTCGCCATTGAAACATTCCCGACTCAGTCAGGTCTGTCAGGCAAGGAACAAGTCCGGCGGGAAGTTTCTGAAGAAGAATGGGATTTTACGGAGAAGATGGCTGCCGATTTTGATGCGGCATATCGTCTAGGAATTCTCGATCAAGTAGCGGCGCAATGGGTGGCTGAAAACCCACCCCCGGGAACGCTCTTTGGTCATCAAACTGGCTCGCAAACGCAGGGAGAAGCCCAGGTGTAGGAGTTTGAATGATGACTTGTCTCGAGTCCCCGTGGATGCTTTATAACTTGTTCTCGAGAGTAGATGATTCATTCAGCAGCATACCATATCTCGAATATATGCTCATCTGGGATCTGCAATTCGAAATTCTGGGAGTGACCAAGCATATCAATTTGTCTTTATCTACTCAGCTTGGATCACTCCTTCCATGCTTCTTTTCACTTTCAGAGGGTTCCACTTCACAGATTCATCCTCTTCCAAGTAGATGCTGTCCAGCTACCCATCACTGTCGTCCCAAAAGCCCAACATCCGGTCATGTATCATCTAGTTCCCTACTTCGGCAGGTTCCTTTCGTTCTTTTTCATTTGCTTCTTCACCCCAGACGTGCGCCTTTTCACAGCTTCACGGAGGCTGGAAGTTCCATACCCGAGAACTATCTGCTCATGGGTCTCGGATCGTTGGACATAGGCATCAATAGCGGAGTATGCTTCAGAGTTACTAGTACTATTTTGCTGCTCTGAAGTGGACATATAGTATTGATTGCTTTATTTTGTAAATCTGTTAGCTGGAATGCGCGTTAGACTTTGCATTAAGAAAACATCTCAGGAGAGGTGAAGTGACTCACCTTGATGCGGAGCCGTGTGTACCTGAATTCGACATGTTTGGATTGCAACGGGTAGAGTGAGGAGAAGTGTTGCTTTCACGATTTTGGTGCTTGGACTGCTTGGAAACTGTTTTATCAGGAAGGCTGGAGCTGTCTCTGCTTGTGGTGGCTCGGCATGATGAATATATAGGTGCGAAGAAATGACAATACACCTCTTGTCCATGGCCTTGTTCCCGACATGCGGTTTGGGTTGTTTTTGCGCATCAACCCGAACACCATTTAAGCTACGCTAGCGCGAGCAGTTCCCACCTCGATCCAATCACCATATCATCACAGATCGAGTGATGTTGTTTTTTTGGTGGCATGTGGCATGCTCTGGGAAACCTTATGCGCTTTCGATTGGACCTATGGAGTTTCTTTTGTACGAGTCTAATGAACTTCAACGCGCTTATTTCTACGCAAGGAAATATCTGTCAGCTTGCTTCAGGTTCTTGCGCATAAATAGCTGCGGACGTGCATAAGCAGTCAGATCCATTAATATTTAGCTACCTCGTACAGGGTATTGTTTCGTTTCCTAGGTGTCTACCACCGCGCCCCACCACACCACCCCCCTTTAAGAGCCGCACAATATGCGCATAGGTATATTTTTACAGAATCGATAAATCTTGGATTTATTTTTATAATACTACGGACCTCTATCAGTGAGGGCATTCTCGCGAGAATATCAGAATAGGAGTTGAGTTTTTCTCTAGAAATAATCTCTCTAGATATACAATATACTCTTGATCAGTTCTTTGAAAATTAATTCGACGTGTTTGTATCATGTTGTATTTAACAAGAAACTGGAACTGAGGAGCCCAGTCAGGGGTATGTTATGCAGGAGCAAGTAGTGCAGGGTATATTACAGGGGGGATGATTTGACGACCTCACTAAAGCTCCTTCTCTCACTTGCAAGTTTTTGACATGGAACAGGCTTCTTGTTTTTTCTCCGTAGAAGCACCCAACGATGCCAGCCAGCCAATCCCCTGCGGTTAGGCACTATTATCCATCTCTTGCCCTGCACCACATCCCCCACGGCTGTTGTTCTAGCCATTTTTGTCCCTGAAAGCCCGATCCAACGCCGCCGATGCTAGGTAAATTTACTATACGCGTTCACGGAGAACTAATCCGGTATATACTATAAGGTCAGTTATAGTCACGGAACAATGCTACGGTGCATGTCGCGGGTGTTTTCTGAGGCTGGTAAAAAGTTGAGGAATGTGGATGGGACTACTATACTTGAAATGGATCCCGCATTGCGGGATCCATTTCAGGCATAGTCCATGTCGTTGTAGGAGTGTGCCCAAGTTTCCCTTGTCTCTCAGCCACCTTCGATCTAAGCCAACGAACGCGGCCTCAGTTTGACGTCGATCCGACCTTCCAATATGCTCCCCCGAATACTATCTGGTTTTTCTTATTTTGTATTGACTGTTGAAGCTAACGCATCCGAGTATTCTCGGCGAACTATTCAGAATGCCCTTGCGCATAAACTCGTCCCAATCGGAACGAAAATTTTGGGATGAAATAATTGATGACAGCAGACAGCAACCTCCGTCCTTCATCCAAGAGACCTTCTTATGCCCAAATATCACTTAAAGGGAGGCTTTGTTGTGATTTACGCCCCAAGGTAAATGGACCATGCTGCGAATGTGGATCTCCTAGCTTCAAATGGCATCTGTTAAATTCGTCTTTATCGTTTTCGACACAGGTTCTGGATAATTTTCAGGACTACTTCGGAAATACACAGCTCCACTTCGCTGCGAGCTCTCCAGGCATAGGCCAGAATTCCAAGTTAGTTAGCAGTGGCGCTGATGTCTGTGGGGAAAAACACCACTGGGCAGACCTTCATGTACGTTTTAGACACCGAGACTTATATTGCGTTGGAAGGTGTTGCGAGCTACATAGCGCTGTTGCGGAAGCTCGAAAGTATTAACTTCCCGTTCTCTCATCGGGACTGTCATGGTCGGACACTCGCCCACATGTTTTCCTCCGAAGCCATTTCACGCCTGGCATTTGGTTCATTCCCAACAACATCCAGCTTCTCCGACATATTCTCGATCTTGGATATCGATTTGAAGTCTATGGATGACTGCGGCAATGAAGCTGGATCTCAATTAGTGAGTTGGTTTCATGGGGAGTTTTCGTCCAGCCAGTGGGAATCTATCAAACAGACGACACTGAACGACGAAATTCGGGGAATATGGACAAAGCAACGGGGCACGCTGAACGGAAATATCAGCTTTCGGCGAAACCTGGCCTCCAAACTCAAAAACGTAACTGGGAGTAGAGATATCAACATGTGGATTGATTGGGTAAAGTGTGCTGCCCTTGCCTCCTGGGTTGACATCCATGGCGACACCCCGCTCATAGCACTCCTCAAAACATGGCGAAACGGAAACGACGAATCGCACGACGAAGATCAGCTTACGCATGCAGTTCAAAGACTTGTTATCATGAGTCCAGATCTAGTAGATATAAGAGACAGAAAAGGACACACAGCACTTGCAATTGCAGCCATCCGAGGATCAGAACCCTCCGTGAGCTTCCTCCTGAGGAAGAAAGCAAATCCTAACAGCCGGAACTACCGGGGCAAGGGCATTGTCGCTCTGGCTTCTAAAAGAATGAGACTTGCGAAGAGAAAAGGGGACATCGGGTGTTGGACAAGGATTTTGATTTGTATCAATCTACTTGCTGACAATGGAGCTAAAGTCAAGCCCACAGAGCGTGACGAGTGGCTATTGCCAGAGCTGAGGGGAAAGTTCGATGCAGTCTAATAACCGGCACTGCTAGGGACACCAAAAGCTAGGTAATATTCCGGGTAAGGGCTGCGAGAAATATATACAACACTTCAGTCGCGTCTGCAATCTCCTCTTCCTTGCCAACATCACTGTCCATGAACTGATAGCCGTACAGGGCGAGGGCCTGGTAGTTGATGCATTATATGAACTCCTTAGTATCCATAGACATTCAATATCCTGAAATCTACCCACGCTTTTCGTCTCCCAGATCCAGAACGATATATACAAATCTGAAGGTGAGATTCGAAGATACCCATGCGCCCCTGTGCAACCCATTCCATTATGTCGTAAATAAGCCATTATCCAATTACATAACAGTGCAGCATCCCTCCAGCTTCCTAATGATCTTAGGCAAAAACTTCTTGGCCAGTTTCTCAAGCTCATCATTATTGTTGTTGTTATTGTTGTTCTGGTTTTGGCCACCCTGCTGTTGATATCCGCCTTGTTGCGGGCCACCAGGATATCCACCCTGTTGTTGCTGACCATAGCTTTGCTGATATCCGCCATTGTATTGTTGATTCCCTCCGTGGTGCTGTTGCTGTCCGCCTTGCTGGTAGGAATGCGCTGGAGGCATCACCGCCGGCCCCCCTTGCAGATTGATATACATGCGCCCTGCATTCTCCTCCGTCGCGAACTGCAGACCCAGTTCCCGGCAGACTTGTTCGACTTTCGGCTTGATCTTCTGAACATGATCTTTAGAGTGGTTGCCCTTTCCCACAATCCTACGCGTCCCCGAATGTTAGCCCCACTTCCAATAACGCGTGGGGATGGGAGCAGCACTTACACATGCAGATGCGTCTGCCCGTTCTGCTGCGCATATCTAATTCTCTGCTCGACGATGTTCTCGGCTTCCTCTACAAATTGCCCGTGTAGATCGATCGTATCGTCCGGGACGCGACCTGGCGCGTTGTTCTCGCGGAATATGTAGTCGGATGCTTGCTTGTTGTACTGGTCCATCTTCGCAGCGTGTGCCTTGCCCTCCTCGGATAGTTCATGCGCCAGCCCTCCATTGCCGCTCTCGTATGCCTGGTGTGCCTTTGTGACTCCGTTAGAATGACTTTCAAGACGCGGTTCCAGGCGGGAGTACGCGGTCAAAACATGAACCTCTCTTGCTAGCTTCTTGTCGTGCCAGATCGCGCAAGCGGTCGTATTCAGCCTCTGCGCTTGAATTGGTATCGTGATTGAAGGCTATTGGGCGTGATAATTGTCAGTACATCTCCTAACTAGCTAGATAGCTTGATGGGGGAGCTTGCGCGCATACATACCATTGCCCCCAAGCCGGGCCATCGGGATAGAAGAGGATACCATATTGGATGCCGTGTGGTGATGCGACCTGGTCGACGAGGAAATAATAGAATTGAAGTCGGAGTAGTGGTGCAGGTGTTAGCTGTACCTGAAGAGGTCGAGGAGCTAACTTTTAGCTTCTTGTGCTCCCTTTCAAGTCTGGGCCACCATGGCCTTTCCTTTGTTTTTCTCTCCAATCCACCAGTGTTTGTATTACGTGCCGAAATACTTCTGATTAAGCAAAACCCTGAATTCGTTGTGATTCTTAAGTATTAGCAAGATGCTGTTCTTGTACTGCTTGCCTGCATGTTGTTCGCGACGGAATTTCGATTCAAAGTTGCTTTCATTAGGGTAATGAAAGGTTGTTCGTTATGTCACTACTATTGCTAGATTTTCTTTGCTGTATCCCACAGCAAATCTCATCTTTGTCGTTATTGGAAGTGTTTTGCTATATGCTCCGCATACATATCTTATTCTTGCCCCTCAATTCAGCGTCAGCAGCCTATTTCTACCCATGTTCACTTCAAGCGCGGGGTCGATCACTTTCAGACGTTCATGTTAATACTTCATAGCACCTTTGTATACCTATTTTATGTACACGGCGCTGTACCACGGCTTCGACAGATGGGCTAGATGTGGTGGTCAAGCCCTATTTCAGCTGTTTGGTTCTTCTCTCAAGATCTCTACTCAACTCCACCAGCTCTTTACGGGCAATGCGAGTTTGCTAGGCCCTCTAAACATCAATAAAACCATTTGACATACCATGAAGAATTAAGATTGGTATCATTAGAAATATATGGAAGTGGATGTCTTTTTACATATCAGGGAAATGATCCCTTACACTACCTCTAGTATCAATATGGACCTCCCACGCACTATCAACTCGAATCTCCTGCAGCTTCGCTTTATCCGGCCTCTCTAGTCCATCTATCTCCCTCGGCACCTTCTCACCGTCCAAATCATCCATTCGAATCACATCCTTCATATCACCGTCCCTAATCAAATCTTCATCGCTACCCCAATTGTTCTTACTACCTCCTATGACGATGGTACGAGATTTCGCCGTCATGTGGGATGATCTGCGCTCTCTTTCCATGTTTCGTTGTTTGAATTTCGACTTTTTGTAGCCGCGGTCTTGAAGTAAGGAGGTGAGCACTGTAGCGTTGGCGGTGAAAGTTGCAAGGAGGATGTCAAAGGAAGCTATTAGGCTACGGATTGGTTGCGCCCCAAGTGAGTAGATTATGTAGGGGATTGAATACACAGTCAGGGCGGTGCTGAGGAGGGGAAGGGCGAGGCGGAAGATTATGCTTGCTTTCCTGCTTCGCATGAGCATCAACCGCCGTGGGAAGGAGGCGAAACAACTTACTGTTTTCTTGACAGGCGAGAAATGAATACCGCGGGCAGAGCAAAGAAGAACAAAGCGAAGTTTGTGATAACATTCAAGCTCCCCATGGTGATGAGGAATACATAGCCGCCTCTGCAATGCGATCCGGGGTCTGGCATTACCTGCCAGTAATTCGCAAAGGGTTGACAGGCTGCAAGGTCACTGACGACCACAGCGACAAAGGTTACGATGAGGAAGGCGTGAAGGAAGCGCATAAAACTTTTGTGCGAACTTTGCCAGAATGATTCTGCGAGACTGCGTATGAACATCAAGGTGCTGTATTTTACAGCCCATAGACTGATTCGGTTTTAGTAAGTAATGCGTTCTTCAGGAAGATACTGCTTACTAGGTAGTGTACATAATCCTCGAAACTAGAACGAGCTGACTTCCTATCTCGCGACGTCGTACATCCTCCACTGATAGCTTTGTGACGACGGCATTATTGGTTCCGTATAGTAGCACGACATGAATGAGAGCCATTCGAATGAAAAGCGGAACGATAGCCAAGAGCATAATGCCATCTTCGGTAAATATCTTTTCGGTCCTAACATATCGTCCACAAACGCGGAACAATATGACGGTGACGGCATAGAAGGTACACCACCAGCAGACAAGCAATGTTGGCTTGTCGTCTCGAAAGGTCCGAAGTTCAGGAGCCTCACTCACAAGACTTCGAGGTAACTCCATGACACCTGACTACTAGTAGAATCAGCATCATTGCCGTCGAAGTGTTCCAACCGAGCCTTGGTGGGAACGAGGGGCTCTTCAATCCAACTTAAATCTCAATACGGCATCTCAAAAGTTTGATGAGATGGGACCTCAGCTTACTTCTAAATGTGACCTTGTTCGGCCCGTGAACACAGTTGGGTTGGACGAAGGGAACACGAACACCAATACCAACACAAACACCAACTTTACGGCCGGGAAATTGAAAGAGATACAGCAGAGGCCGAGGCATCAAAACCCCGTTCTCGAGAAAAGCAAAGTATATTACTAACAAAATCGAAACATATTTCCGAACGAAAAGAGAACGAGTGATTGCGAAGAGGTACAGACAGTAAAGTAAGTGTGTTGCTCTGAAATTCATTGGCGCTGGGATGACTTTATCCCCTCGCGAAAGAGAGACCAACTGAGTGGAAGCAATTTGACCATTAGAGCAGGAGGCATATTGAACTGATTTAAGTGACAGATAAGAAAGCACAAATGGAGTTTGAATACGCCTGTGCGGGAATATAATGTTTGGTGGGGAAGATACTCGAGAGGGATAGCTCACCCATGGTGTAACCCTATCGGTGTCCCGCATCGACCCCTGAACGATATATGCCTGTACCCCGTACCCCTGGATATGCCTCGAAGTCCCTGCTTAGCTACACTGAGAGGTCCGGTACAGCCGGTACGGCACGATTGAGCGCCCAGTCATGAGGCGACATCTTCTATCAAAGTTCTGGCGCTTCCGTCACATAGAGTGGGACGCGAATTGTCTCCTGAGAGGTCTTCTTCCCCTCAGATAAATAAGAATTGATCGTCTATACACATTCCCCTTCGAGGCTGAACTAGTGGTTGGGACCCGGCCGACCCTGTGATTCGGCAACATCCCGAAGTTTAAGCTACTGTAAGCGTCCTCTGGGTTGCGCAATACCAAAGCGTCACATACGATCAGCAATCACGTTTCACTTGTGCTACTGATACGCCTTAAAGAGCTGGGTCTCTTGATAGATGTGTGATGAGGCAGTTTGTGTTGGCCAGTTAAGTATTCATGTCGTGATGTTTCTCTCGTCCTGAAGCTGGATCGATACTTTGCCGCTGGCAACAGGTGTAAAATCATTTCTTCATCACCCTCATGAGCCATCCGCACAGATCACCACGAGAAGCACAATCGTCTCCACGCTTGGCCAACGCTCGGCTAACGCTCTTGCATCTTTTCCGCTGAGAATACCTCGTTCCAAACCCTTAATTTGACCAGAAAAACTGCGCGAAGTTTTTCCCGGGGAAGGTTCTTGTCAAAAGAATTTTTTTCCAATTCTTTCTCATTATTGCAGCTACTCGAACCATAGCATACTTTAAATTGTCACATGCCCATGTATCTCTTACTTATCTAGCGTGTTGGTCCGGACTCTATTAATGCCTTGTATGCACTCATCGGCATACACTTGGTGTTTTTACTACTAGTTGAGGCCTCGTCAACGCGGAACGCTCACTCCTTGACGACGTCGCCATGGAGCCTCAAGTATCATATACGGGGTCAACATCCACGGTCTTGCCATTGCTGGCGAGACCGAAAGGAGCCAAACTTTTCTCAGCAAAGGCTTTTGACAATTTCCGAAGTGGTCCTACTGGCGATTTCCACCCTGCGCTGGGCGAGGGTGGGAGGGTTTTCGACGCCAAGGCTGCGGCATACAATACAGCAAATACACATTTGGTCAGAAGACTGAAAGGTCGACATCTTCAAATGATAGCAATTGGTGGCTCAATAGGTAACGTTGTCAGACCTCAAGTCATGGAACCAATCTAACACAAACAGGAACTGGACTGTTCGTCGGATCAGGTCAGGCGCTAGCTACCGGAGGACCTGGGTCTCTTCTTCTGGGATTCATCATCATCGGAAGTGTGCTTTTTTGTACAGTACAGGCTCTTGGTGAAATGACTGTGACGTTTCCGGTTGCTGGTTCCTTTAATGCTTACGCTACTCGGTTTATTGATCCCGCATGGGGCTTTGCGAGCGGCTGGAACTATGCTATGCAATGGCTCATTCTAATGCCGTTGGAGATTATGGCAGCATCCCTCACGCTTGAATACTGGTCTCTGCCTATACCTGGATGGGCAAGTATCTCAGTCTTCCTAGGAATCATCATCTTCATCAATCTCTGTGGTGTCAAGGTTTATGGTGAAGTCGAATATTGTTTTTCTATTATGAAAGTCACTGCTGTGATTGGATTCATGTAAGCCTCCAAGAAAAATAAAAATCTTACTGTGCTAACTATACACAGCATTCTGGGTGTTGTAATTAACTGTGGCGGAGGACCAGGCTCAGGCTATATTGGAGGTAAATATTGGGATGATCCAGGAGCTTTCAACCATGGATTCAAAGGCTTCTGCAACATCCTCGTCACGGCAGCATTCTCTTTTGGTGGAACCGAGCTCGTTGGTCTCGCTGCAGCAGAGACCCATAATCCTAGCCGGGCGCTCCCTACGGCCATCAAGCAAGTCTTCTGGCGTATCGCAATCGTATGTAGCCCTTCCTGCGGTGTTCAACCCTGCTTTCTAACCGTAATGTTTAGTTCTATGTAATCTCGATTGCGGTGGTCGGTCTCATTGTACCTTACACCAGTTCACAATTGATCAGCCGAAATAGCGTCGACTCCAAAGCCTCACCATTCATCATCGCCATCAAAGATGCCGGCATTCAAGGGCTGGACTCTGTCATGAACGCTGTGGTAATGATGGCCGTCCTCTCTGTTGCCAACTCCTCCATGTACGGCGCAACGAGAACCCTTGCAGCACTGGCCGAGCAAGGCCAAGCCCCAAGAATATTGGCCTATGTCGACCGCAAAGGCAGACCTCTTGTCTCAATCGGCCTTGCGTCACTCGTTGGCCTGTTAGCCTACCTCTACGTTTCTCCCATCAAAGGCCCAGCGTTTACCTGGCTCCTCGCTCTCTCGGGTTTGTCGAGCATCTTCACCTGGGGCAGCATTTGTTTCGCACACATCCAGTTCCGCAAAGCTTGGTTGCAGCAAGGGAATACACTTTCAGATCTCATTTATAAATCGCCCATTGGGTCCGCTGGCTCTTGGATAGGTCTGATTTCTCTTACACTCATCCTCGTCGCTCAGATCTGGGTCGCTATTTCACCCTCAGGAGGCACGCAGGATACCGTGGGAGGGCAGGTTGCGGATTTCTTCGAGGCTTGTCTGGCGATGCCAGTGGTGATTTTGAGCTACGTGTTCTATAAGATATGGTATCGGACGAAATGGGTAAGGATTCGGGATGTGGATTTGAAGACTGGACGGAATGATTGTGAGAGTGACTTTATTCGGCAACGGTGGAAGGAAGACAGGAGTTTGTGGCCGAGGTGGAAAGTGATCTATAAAACACTTTGCTGAATTCATCTCAGCTGTATTTTACCCAAAGGCTTATAAGTTAATAATCTCAAAGATATCCACGTCTACGCCCCATACTCATAAAGGAAATAGCGAAACCGGAATTTCAGCTTTTTGACTCCTTGAATATTTTCTTTTTTCAGGGTCTCCTCCACAATTGTTATCAATGTTTGTTATCAGCTACTCACTCAGCCCCTGAACCTAGACCTTTGTACGACAAGCAATCCACATGACACTTTACTCGAGAGACCTATGCGTGGACGCGCAAGCCACCCGGGTTTTGGAATTGTGGCTCGCGGTGATGCGATTGGCCAGAATCGCGGCGACGTGCATTGTCACGGTCGTACAAATGGAAATTCTCTATGGATGGAAATGTACCTCTACCTCAGGTACATATCCAGAGGTGGAGTGCAGCTTCTATACGAGTAAAACCGAGAATTGATTATGCAAGGGATATGTACATAACACGATGATGAAGTGGATGGGATGGGATGGGATGAGAAGAAATTGTGGCTGGGGGTACTATATGGAACTGATTCCTACTGCGTTGAAGAATTGAAGTCTTATTCTTTTCAATAACTCAAAAGAGAGCTGGGGAATTTCCGCGATAATGGGAGATCATTTCGAGCGTCGTGCACAGGAGTCTAGCAAGAGGAACAATTGGGGAGCTCGATCTCCACCACGGACTCGAACATTTGGATTCGAACCAAAGACAATCCCTTTCTCATCAGGATTTAGCACCCTTCCTGTCTCTGCGATAGTCGCTGAATCATTTCAACCAAGCCCCACACCCGAGATAATACAAATCTCATGTTTAGGGGACTGCAATCCAGATGGAGGTGGAGCGTCTAGTAACACGGCCATCACCATTTCCATATACATATCAACAAGCACCCAGCTTTTAATACCCCAACGTGTCTCAACAACAGAACACGCAACGTCGGTGGTCGTGGTCTCAACTACACCAAGCCCAAATACAACTACAAAACCAACTTCAAAAACACCAGCAGATGTGTCCTCGTCCCCCCAAGCATCTCCGAAATCCACCTCCGCGTCCTCAGTCGATTCCCTAGCCCCGTCTTCTCTGCCATCATCAGCAAAAGAGATACGCATTTTTACTGTACCAGCATCCAAACCCTCCTCCACGACTGCAAACCAATCTCGAAGCACCAAGAACAGCACACCGAGCGTCATCCATAAAATGAGCACCGATGCGAAGGTAGGCGCTGTGCTGGGTATAGCGCTGCTGTTGCTCGTCATATCGGTCCTGACGATCCTCTTTTGCACGCGTAAGAGACGGCGACAGCGGTTGTTGGCCGCTAAACATTCGTCACTTGATCGAGATCCTCTATTTGTTCATGAGAGGGGTGGAGGGGAGGGGGAGAGGGAAGGAGAAGGAGAAGGAGAAAGCGAAGGGGGGGAATGAGAATGAAGATGAAGCAAGGCGGAGTCTGGATGAAGAGGGGATAAGGTGGCCGGAGAAAGTGGAGTTGAGGGGGGAGGCGAAGGAGATCTTCGAGTTGACGCAGGAATTTGAGGGGGAGTATAGGGGGAGGGAGAAGGTTGCGATGGTGGGGAGAGCGGAGTTGAAGACGAGGGAGCTGGGTGGGTCTTGGTGATAGCATTGCGGCGAGTTTACTATTAGTTCACCGGTATCGATATTGTGGTAGGGGAGAGAGGGTTAACAACATGGCAGAGGAAAAGTTGAACACCATAAGTAGTGTGCAAAAAAGACATATATAATAATAAACGTTGAAACAATCGCTTCGCCCGTGGAAAATCCAGTCATCCATTAAGTTTCTCGGATGTCTTTTGGTTACAGCCTAAGCTCAACAACCCGCCCGCCATTGTCTTGTTTTGATTTTGTTTTTTAAGTTAATGTGCTTGTTTTGTTACATATTCGCTACATATTCCTCGGACCCCTTTTGAAAGAGCTAGTTCGTGCGGTACTCGGCCATCAATTCCGTGACCAAGTAAAGATAAACTGCACGTAAGGGAATACCCATGAAGGCCCCCCTTATTTTCCCTCTCTTGTTCTTTTGAGGCCGTGCGTGGTGTATAATGAAGTCTTATCTCTATAAAGGTTGATGAGGTTACGACATACAATAGAAATATATCTCCAAACTACTAATCGGGTGATTCACGGGGGAGCACGAGTTGAAGATTAGGCCAAGGAAAGGGGGCGTGGCGTTCGCTTATGACAGGGGAGGATAAGCGAGAGCGAGCTACCCCCTACCAGTGGGATTTGCAATGAATGAAAGAAACAAGAAAACACCGAGCTGCAAATAATGTTGGTAGATAGATTAACCTTTGCATAGGTAGCATAAAGATGCAAGCAAGCTCAAAGATATGTATCGACCGTGCTAATTACATCAACACATTCAACATATACTTTACTTAGCAGATGTCCTCAATCTTCTGCTCAACGCCATCATGAGCCCCCAGGTCCAGCTTCAACGTACGACCAAACAGCTCCAGAAGAATCTCAAAGCAGATCTTGGTGATAGCAGGATCATATCGATTCTTTGAGAGTTCATCCCTGATAAACGCATCTATACCCCATATCATATTAGCACTTCCTGCTTTAAACTTCCTACCAAAAGAAGAAAAGAAGAAGAGGAAACAAGAAGACTCACGCTGTGCCCCCGCAACTTCATACCAGCTAAAAATTACCCCCTTCTCCCTCAATGTCTTCCGAATCACATCTCGTCCCTCAGCTGGCACGTGGTTGTCCAACGTGCCATGGATCATGGCCAGCTCGGCTTTCATCTCGCTCGCGCGGGCGAGGCTGTCGTCTTTTTTGCCTAGCCCGAGAGTGGCGCTGTGCAGGTCGGTGGCGAAATATGTTACGGCTGCGGAGATGCGCGGGTCCAGGGCACAGCGGTAGGCGAGGTGGCCGCCGAGACACATACCTGTGGAGCCGATGCGGCCGGTGCAGGTTTTTAAAGAAAGGAGGGTGGTGATGGCTAGGGAGGAGTCTTCGTCGTAGCCGGCGAGGGTCTGGATAGTGTTAGTTGGTGTGCTTGAGGGGGAGGGGGTAAGGTGATAAGGGGATAAGGGAGTAGTGATTGAGTTGAAATGAGGGGACAGTACCTTTTTGACCTTGTACTCGTTTCCTGCGTCTGTGCCGGGACCATCGTAGGCCAGGGCTTCCGGGCCTGTGAACTCGTGGTAGGAGGAGGGTGCGGCTACGATGTATCCTTGGCCAGCAATTTGGCGAGCGAAACGTGCTACTGGGCCGGTGACTGAGAAAGGGAGAGAGAGGTAAGTATTGGGTGAAGATGGAGAGGAGAGTAGGAGAAGAAGATATGTAGTACAGCTGAGACCAGGATGACTTCTAAGGAGAGGAAACGAAGATGCTTCAAACTATTGATATTATGCGTATATGGGATTTGTATTGAGTGAGCGTCCAACAGAAATCTATGTGTGCAAGCGGGGATCAAATTGCCCTGACTGATAACAATTCCGAATCTTGAAACTACCCCGCAAGGAACTGCCTTCCTGTGCTAAGACATAGAAAATTTGCCTACCTTGATAAATCTCACTGAAACACACAACACCAGGAAAGCGGCTGTGGGACAATCAGCTACAATGTCCTTATCTGATAGCAACACGACCTAACGCACGCATTGGGATAGTTCGGGATAGAGGGGTGGAAGAGGAAAATCCCTGCCACATATCAGCCCTATCCTATTGCTGACGAGGGAGACACGTGATATACTCATAGATCCGTCTTTGCCGTCAGCCTTGGTGGCCACATCTTTATGAGTCTCTTGAATCAACATCTTGAGTGTTTGTGTTCAATATTGTTGGTTTGTTTGTCCTTGCACAAATCAATGTTTTCTTCAGGTGAGAGGAGGGGTGGTGTGGTGTGGTGTAGTGTTGGGTGGGTGGTGCGGTGGTGTTGTCGTGAGGTGAAATACACTCGTACCCCTGGCACTGATTATGCCATGCCATGCCGAACCCCTGCTGCCTTAATGCACGAATGACGGCGTCCGAAATCTCCGGCAGTATTGTAATGTAAATGTACCAAATAATTCATTGCGCACCCAACTCACTTCCCGTACCATAACCATTACATGCGATAAGGACGACATCCAACTTGAACACTCTCCTTCGACCATCCCACTTCTTCTTCCTCCTTTCTTGCTACTCTAATTCTTCTATTCTCCGTCCGACTTTCTCCAGCAAACTGTAACTCTCCAACCCGACTCATCAGTAAGCGGATACCTACGTGTATACTCATTTCGTCTGCGAAAACTGGACACGCGACAATACTTCTGAACATTTGCGATAACAAGACATGTCGAGCGTGAGAACCCGGCGGCAAGCAGCTGCTATTTCAACTCCTACCACTCCATCTCCCGCTCCTAGAGGAGAACAAAAAGCCATGAATGGCAATGGTTTAGCTCACGGAGCTACGAGGGAGAAAGAGCCCAAGGAGAACATCTTTGTGTTCTGGCCGAACGTTATCGGTCAGTCATTGTTGCAGCAGCAGCAGCATCAATATCAATACTGACCCATCATATGCAGGATATGCGCGAATCGTTCTCGCTTTTGCATCGTTATACTACATGCCTCTCCACCCGAAAACCTGCACCTTCCTATACAGCGTGTCCTGCCTCCTCGATGCGCTCGATGGTTACGCAGCTCGATACTTTGAACAGTCGACCAAATTTGGAGCTGTATTGGATATGGTGACGGATCGTTGCACAACGTCTTGCTTAATCGTCTTCCTCGCATCTGCCTGGCCTCGATACGCTCTCGTATTCCAAGGGCTTATCTCCTTGGATCTGGCAAGCCACTACGTTCATATGTTTGCTACCTTGAGTATGGGAGGCTCGGGTCAGAGCCACAAGACAGTGGATGTTTCCAGGAGCAAGATTCTGAATCTGTACTACACGAACAAGGTACGTCTACACCTGTTATTGCCCTGCATGGTTGCTGAGTAAAATACAGACTGTTCTATTCATCTGCTGCTTCCTCAATGAAGCATTCTTCATTGCGCTATACCTCCTCTCCTTCTCCTCGCCCTACCTCTCCCCCTCCCTCCTCGAAGTCAAGAAACTTGGCCAGCCCGGAGTGACTCTACAACCGGGAAGCCCATCCGGTGCTTCAGCATCATCACTGATTTTCGCCAATCCCCACAGCGCAGCAGCTTTGGAGCTGGCACGCGCAAACAAGATGGACTCGTTCGTACCATGGGTTGTCGCTGGTGTCAGCCTTCCGGTTATGGCGTTCAAGCAATTTGTCAACGTCGTACAATTGGTCAAGGCTAGCAGATGGTTGGCGGAAGGAGACCGCGAAACGAGAAGGGCTGCTGGTTTGCCAAGAAAGAAGAACTCTCGCAAGATCAAGTGAGGATGAGAGAATCGATAGCGATTCTGGTCATAGGGGATTTCTGTGTGGTCAGGTTTTGACGGTGCGATTTATGCATAGTTGATTCATCTCAAAGCCCTGTAGAGAGGGTTCTAACTTTCGTTCATGTACTTTTACTGGGAGCTGGCATGCTTCCACTTCTACATTGCGTTGGTTTTCTACGCTCGTTCTTGTACTTCATTTAACTTATTTTCCCACTGTCATTAGATGGAGGTTTGGCGTTAACGGACGGTGCATACCTACCTGCAAAGCAGAAATGCTAAATTTGTTGGAGGGCTGAATTTGAAGATGCTGATAATAATAATATTGAATGGCCTTTTAAGTACCTGAAGCAGAATAGCCCGATGAAACGACTAAAATAGTTCGGTCTAACAAACCTGGGTAATATAATAGGTACCGATCTTGATCCTGGCCCTGGCTTTCCCTGTGAGACTCGGGCCCCTTTAACGTGGCACCCCACACCAGACTCTGTGTCCCCCCAGACCCCGCGTTGTTGATTCATCACATTCGCCCAACAAAATAAAAGTGAAAAACGTACCTGGGATTCCCGACTTCCTTCATTTCGAACATTCTTGCTCATGCCACCTCGTGACAGGAAGATGCTGTCCTAGGAGTATGGTAAAGGATTCCCGTGGCTGAGTGGCATATCATATTCAACTGATTAATTTACGTACTGCACTTATGCCACGCACGCTCCACCCCGCAATAGAGAAGACTTGGATTGATACTTATCACATGAGAATACATTATTATATTAAATACATATTGGGATAGATTCAATTATATGCAAATAGGGGGGTGGTTGAATAGCTAGCTGTCAGATCTGCTGTTCTTCGCCTTTGGCCGCTTGAGAGCTATTCGTGTCCCCGGTCCAATGGTACATCCACACAAGGGCCAAGCTCAACGATCCACATTCACAAGCGTCACAACCCACATCTGCTGCTGCTTCTGCACTGCACCCATCCAAACTTTTGATCACAAGCACAATCGTTACTCCCAAGGGAATGCAGACTGTTATTCACGAAAATAGGGATTGAACATCCCTCCATCAATTCCACCAAACTCTGTGTCAAGAATATGCCAGACACCTCGCCCCCGCCATCGTCCAGGCGGTTTACACCGACCCCAGTCGAAACAACGGTCAAGAAGAGTCGACGATTCGCTCCAGAACCCGTGGAAACGACAAGTCGTAGGAGCAGGAAGGAAGATGTGCTCAAAGTCGAGGAGGCTGCAGCATCAGCATCAGACAAGGGAAAGGAAGCTGCTCCTCCCCCAAAACGCCGTTTCATCCCGGAACCTGTTGAGACTACATTTAAGAGTAGTAAACACCACACTGCGAGAGCTCTACCTACCCCTGAGTCAACGCTCAACTCGATCCCCAAAACCTCTCCTCCTTCAGAACCCCCAAAGCCCAGGAGAAAGTTTACTCCAGATTTGATTGAGACCTCACGGAGGTCCAAGAGGGCGGGCGACTCGAGGCCTGCCACGCTGCCAACTGATAAGGTGGGTGGTCTGATATTATGCCAATATTCACACAGCTTGACTGACTCGTACCTAATAGACCGATCTTACACCTGGAGTCCCAAATATATACACACGCCCCAAGCGGAAAACTCCACGCCCTCCCGCCGTCCCCGTCCCCTCGGTTCCGGACAATACCCCAACTCCAAGCGCTGCCAACATACACTCCACCCAAATACCACCCCTTCCACCTCGCAGACAGCCTTCAATGCGTCCACATCCTAATACAAGACGAAGCACGAGACAAGATTCCTACCAACCAGAGTTGGAAACTATAGAATCGTCTGAGTCCCAAGACCTAGAAGATGAAGAGGAGGATAGCGATGGCACACCGTCTCTTTCAGGATCTATGGGCTCATCTGAAGATTCCATCCAGCGCCTACAACTTGCCCGCACCCGCGAAAGCTGCGATGACCGTTTCTCAGGCTACCTCCTCGCGCTCGCCGCCAAAGCAGCAGAGAAGCAGCTTCGCGAACAAGCGCTCGCCGCCTTTCCAAACGAGACATCCTACGAAATAGTAGAGCACTTTTACAATGAGGAAATTGAGCAGCCTTCAGATGAAGACGAAGTGGAGGGGGTCGGCCTCCTAGATCACAACCATAAGTCACTACGTAGACAGTCCACAGATGTGGGCTGGGCGGCGAAGGAAATGCAAGCCCACCAGGAAAAGCTCAATCGGATGCGAGAGGAGGAAACGAATCAGAAAATAGCAGACGAGGCCACGAAACCCACATTCAAAGACCCCTTTTGGACAAACGGCATGACCGCCCCTCCAGTCAATAAAACAGTCAACAAAGCCAAAGAAGCAGAGTTAGAGCGTATGCGCAGCGCTGCTTCTCCACCTATGCTTGGCGCGGATCTCAAATTCAGAATGTGCCCTTCTCCCAAGGCAACGAAATTCGAGTCAGATCAGCGTATCGATGTCCAGCATATTCAGCCCAGGAAAAGCCAAAACGGAGGTGGGCTTTGGGGAGGTTATTGTGTAGCTGATGAACCGGGTACCATGATCACTCCTGGTAAGCGCGGACCGGCGCTGATTCAGACTCCGCGTGACGAACGCGAGGATCCGTTTAGCTCTGCGTTTGCTTCGGCCTCTGGTGCAAAATCCCCTCGGGATGGCGCAGGGGGTGTGAGGATGTTGACGGGCTTGGATGAGAGACTCAAGGCAGAAGTAGCTCGGTCTAAAGCCGAGGAATCCGTGCTTGCGGAATTCAACGATGCGTTTGTGACACAAGTATATAATTACCTATCGCTCGGCTACCCTGCACTAGCCCGTCAGTATGACGAGGAACTGGCGAGGATCTCTAGAATTGAACCCGAGGAACTCAGGGGCGATGATCATAAGAAGAACGCAAAGGGGCATATCGGCCTGGTCGATGCACCTGGGACTGAGACTGGGGAGGGCGGTGCGGTGAAGTGTAAGAGGTGGAAGGCGCTGCGGATTTATATCCTCGAGTGGGCGCGGCAGCATCCTGACATGGGCGTTGATGGACTGGCGAGTCCTGGCGCGTGGGGTGTGCGGGCGAGGAGGGGGAGTTGGGCTATCTAAGTGAGATACGCGTTTTCCAATTGAACATGAACAGACAGATTGCAATAGTGAATGAACAGGGAGCGAGTAAGCAAGCGAGGCGTTGGGGGTGTCAGTGTCAGACAGACTTGGCTGGTTAAAAATCCTTTTGGTTTTTCTCCTTTTTTTCTTCGTTATTTTCTTTCGTCCTTTCCGAGTATATCTTTAGGGTGTCTTCGGGTCTCCTATTACTTTGCTATTTTTAGATGCATGGCATGATGCGAGCAAGGGAAGATAGAGGGAGATAGATAGATCATTACGACATTATGAGGTGGTACTTTGTGGATGTGCGTGCGTATGGTACATATATGTGATGTGAGGGGAAACCTTGGATGGATGGATGGAAAGGGGGAGGGAAGGAGGGGGTTGTTTATAGTATAAGGGTTTTCGGAAGAAGGGAAGGGAATGAGATAGGGGGTTAGGGAGTTTAAGAGAGAATGAATAAATAAGATGAATTAGTAAAAGGGAGGGTTTTCTGCATGTTTTGGTTTTTATGTGCGTGTGCGTAATGTGTTACTAAAGGCAGGTAGGAGTTCGATTTTACTCGAACTATAGGATCCTGCAGTATTGTTATTACGCGTCTTTCCTCTATTAAAAGTCTTTTACTACAAGCTACTTCTTTCGAGGTAAGAGGTGAAAAGGGGGTATATCTATATCACGTGTTATAGATAATGACTTATAAATCTCTCTCTCAAACTGCGAGCTAGCTTAGGACAAGTATAGAACAACCGGCACCCTCTTCTTCATAAGAGCGGGGTTTTATATGGTGTTTACTATAGCGGTTGGAATGGAGTACGTGGATTGTGGATTGTGGATTGTTTATATGCTAGACATGTGCAGTGGAATGGATCTCTCTTGCTTTGTATCTGTATATCTTGGGTAGGTAATTTCTCTCTAAGCAGAAAGCTAAGGAACTTATTTCCTGTGGCCTTTCTTGTGCATCTGCATCTGAAGATTCTTTCGTCTTGCTCTTTATTTACTTTGGAGTATTATTATTTTTGTTGTGTTTATGCCCGCGTGACTTTACACGTGACTTGTACTTGCTGTGTAGGTACTTTTACGTGATATCTTCTGATGATGTCATGCGGGGTTAACAAATCACCACTTGATATAGGGTTTAAGAAGTGCTTTCGGAGAAAACGTTTCGGAGAAAGATTACACGTAGTAGGTAGGTAGCTTTGATTATGTTAATGGTACAATAATAGAGTATTTCGTAATAGTATTCGTGTATGATACGTTATGAGTACGAGAAGGAGAATTAATCATTAGATGAGAAGGTAATTCGTCATAGAGAAAGAATTAGCTTTTTCAGAACTCCGAGACTGCCCCGCACCGACTGACTTAAAACAACAACATCCCACCACTCCTCCATAAGTTCTTACTTTTAGACTCGTCTCTTCTTTTCCTAAATACCTACCCAATCCACGATCAATCAATTGAACAATTGAATAATATTCAAACCAAACTTCTAACTCAACAACAACATAAACATCACCATGGCACCCAAAGTCCTCTTCGTCCTCACCTCCCACGACAAAATGGGAGACACAGGCAAGCCAACAGGATGGTACCTTGTACGTCCCCTCCACTTCATCCCATCCCAACCCATCTTAATTCAATGCGTGGCCAATTTACTAACATCCCTTTCCCTTCCCCTCCAAAAGCCAGAATTCGCACACCCCTACGAAGTACTAGCCCCCCACACCCAAATCACCATCGCATCGCCGAAGGGCGGTCCTGCGCCCCTCGATCCCTCATCCGTCGAAGCCAGCACATCGGACGCCGTATCGGTCAAGTTCCTGAAGGACCGTGAGAGCTTGTGGAAGAACACTGAGAAGCTATCCTCGTTCTTGGGGCGAGCGGGAGAGTTTGAGGCGATTTTTTTCGTGGGCGGACATGGACGTATGATATCTCCATTTTTCTTTCTTCCTCTCTTTGCTTTTGATCTCGATTGTTTGGGGAAGGGTTTGGGTTAGATGTGCATATGGATTCGAATGTGGATGGAAGGCTGATGAGGGTATAATACACAGCGATGTTCGACCTAGCAACCGATGCCACAAGCCACACCCTCATCAACGAATTCTACACGCACAACAAGATAATCTCCGCCGTCTGCCACGGCCCCGCGGCCCTCACCCACGTCAAGCTCCCAAGTGGCGGCTTCCTGCTGGACGGGCAGCCCGTAACCGGCTTCTCGAACGCCGAAGAAGATGCGGTGGGTTTGAGCGCCGTTATGCCGTTTAGCCTCGAGGATAAGCTGAGCGAGGCGTCGGGGGGCAGGTTCGAGAAGGCGAAGGAGCAGTGGGGTCCGCATGTGGTGGTTGGTAGAGAGGGGAGATTGATTACGGGGCAGAATCCGGCGAGTGCGGGACCGTTGGGGGAGAAGGTTTATGAGGCGATTTTTGGGGATTTGAAGGTTTAGGGGAAGGGAAGGAAAGGAGGGTGAAGGAAAGTGATCAATTATGGATATTTGATGTAGCTTTTTGATAGAGAGATATAATTTTAAAGCACCACCCTTTATTCTTCGTTGTGAATGAATTAAATTGTTGGAGAGTAAATCCTTCCTTTAGATACTCGCTCTTCCTAAATTTGAGCCAAGCTTGTCATTTATTGCTTCTCTTCCAGTGCGATCCAACCAATCTGACTACTAGATTCCAAAGAAATTGCTAATCATAACTCAAATCCAATTCGGTCCAGTCCAGTTCAGTTCAGCCCGCAAAGACAAAGCATTTGGATTTCGTTTCGGACCTTGACTAGAAAGGTAAAAAATTACAAATTATTAAAAAGGCTAGAAAGGCATAGAAACTTACCTAGCTAGCAGTCGTTAGAAGTAGCTTCTGGTTTGTTGGATCAAATACGACATGAAACTCATAATTTTCTCAAGCATTCTTAACGCTGTACGTTCTTGCTGAAAGACTACGAACTTGAAATGAGTAGTAGATTCCCAAGTCGCATCCACAAGTCTCGCAATGCGGAAAACCTAGACCCTACTATCCAACAAAGGCGCTCTCTCATCATCATTTCTCCCCAACCCCCGTCCCCCAACCGCCTCGCCATCATCCTCCACGTCCTCCTCTTCCCGCAGAACAGACTTGACATACCAAATAGTCCACAGCGCCATCAGTCCCGCCAACGGAAACGGCCCCGCCCACCCCACGGCATAAACAGCAGCAACCGGCAGCCAAAACACAAGCCCCGCGACCAGCACCGCGAAAACATAAAACGCCAGCATCCACACCACGCTCAGCGTCCAGATCATGCGCCGAAACACCGCACTGCTCGCGTACCGCTGCGTCCACGCGCGTCGGTACTCGGCCCCGCCGTTGCCGTCCACGGCGACCACGTCCTCGACGATGTAGTACACCGCTGGGCGGAGCGCGTTGCCGGGCTCCAGACTGCCGAAGCGGAAGGGCAGCGGGAGGGCTAGGTGGTGCAGGAGGAGGGAGAGGAGCGTCAGCGTGGCGAGGAAGAACATGAGCAGTGATGCGGGGAGGGATACGAGGCGCGTCTGCAGCGAGTGGTCGTCGTGGTCGGAGTCTCCGCGCGCGAGCGCGGATGTGATGAGCGCGGAGATTAGCAGGAGGGAGGCGAAGTAGCCCCATTGGAAGACATCGAGTGCCCAGCGGGGAGAGGCGAGGGGGCGGAAGGTAGGTGGTGTCTGGGTTAGTTTGTAGATTCTTTCGAGGATGGCGAGGGCGGTGAAGAGGCCTAGGACTGCGGTTGGGATGGTGAGGACTATTGAAAAGGGGGTTAGTGGAAGGGATGGTGGTAGTCATGTGACTTTTATTTTGATTAAGGGGGGCTAACCGGCTATACGATCCATGTGTGGACTGCCGTACCAGAGCCCGTAGAATAGGCCTAGGTTTATGAAGATTGGCGGGATGGTGATGATGGTCCAGGCCAGTGCTATGGAACGGTAGCGGCTGTGGAGGGAATATGGAAGCGCGCTTTTGACGGCCATGTTGGGTGGTTGGCGACAGCTGGCTGCCGCTGCTGATCCCGTCTGATATACGAAAAGAGCAACACAGGTAAAATAGGATGTGGTTTGTTTATCCAGTGTCTTGCTGTGGAAGAGATGTTTTGCATGTCGGGATAGTGACGTGGGCCGGAAGACTCGGGTAAATGACTCAAAACCTTCATCGCTTGAGGTGGCGCGCAGTCGGAATAGGGGCAGTTCGCTTATTCTAGCGTGTGAGCCCTATAAGCACAGTGAGGTTCTCAGGATAAGTAGGTAAATAAGTATTTTCTATTAGCTAACCTTGAGATAGGAAATGTTTTAATAACATTGAGAAAGTAGAGCACTTGATATTAAGTAAACTAGGTTCTTTGAATTCTATATTCACATAATTAGAGATATTTAACAAGCGCTGTCAAGCCTGGGGACGAATCTCCCTAGAAACCTTACCGGACATCCACGTACTGTTCTAACTGAATTGAATAGGTAGTTAGAAGTACGAATGAAAGCAAAGCATGATTTGGCATCTAGATATTTTATACTAGATGAATTTCATAACCGGGTCTGATATTAGTTCTTGTTATCTAATCCAATATAATCAGGAGCTATAGAGTAAGGAGCAAGGATCTGTTATACAGGGTAATAGAACTATGAATAAGGACTTTTTGCTAGAAGAGAATGAGTATCGAATTCAGGGTTTGATTTCGTAAAAAGGGAAGTTGACTTTGATTTGGGGAATCAAATACGGATGAAGTACTTTGTATATTGATGAAGGTTGTTAAGGTAGGTTACCCGGTTACTCCATATGAATGGATATCCCACATGCGGTTGAAAGGATATCAGGTAATAGCGGTATCAATACATGAAACTCTCAAGTAAAATATTACTTGCTTGGATCGCATCTCTGGATAGAGACAAAAGATGCAACTCGGCAAAGTTTCCATTTGCCAATTTATCTCAGCGAAAGCGGCCGCTATCTGATCTGAATGCGGGTGAGCCGAGCCCCATATTTCCCCACGTCAGAAGCCCTTTCCTTCGTCAGCTTAGAAGAAAGGAGGGCACCCAGCACCCGTCGGCTGTACGAGTCCATCAAGCTGTACTACTTACTACCCGTTGGCTCGGCTGAGTGGACATGGAATGTAGATACACTTGTACATAGGTACATGGCCTCTCGACATCGAGTACTGTAGCCTTACCTGCTAGCGCTCTCGCGATGGCCTCATGGAAGACCTTCTCTTTCGTCCTGTTGGGAGATCTCTCTTTGTTCACATGCCATGCGTGCCGAGTAACTAGACTGCCTTACCCCCACTCTGTGGAGTGATAAATAGGAGGGGATGCTTCGGTGTTGGGGATGGTCACTTGCTCTTCTGCCACGCTCTAAGGTAGTCATCAACTCGCTGCTCGCGCCGCAAACTTACGTCGATTCGTCAGCTCGTCCTCCCTTTGCTCTTTCCCTATATATGATATATGACAGCCTTCTCCCTCTCTTTTCGTGGATTCCTCAGAGACTGTTTGTCGCTGCGTCGATCTGGAAGACGATAAAGTACCTAAGGTATACAGTAAAGTGTTTAATTGTCGCTATGGCTATGAATGTGGAAAACAAAACGGCTATTATCACCGGCGCTGGCTCGGGGATTAACTTTTGCTATGCGAAGCTTCTGTTGGGCAAAGGCTGTAATGTAGTCATTGCAGACCTCATGCTACGGCCAGAAGCGCAAGCGCTGATTTCGGAATACCCGTTGGAATCGAAAGGCGCGAAAGCTGTTTTCCAGAAAACAGATGTTGCGGACTGGGCGCAGTTGGAGACGATGTTTGAAATCGCAACGAAGCATTTCGGGGGCGCGGATATTGTGTGTCCTGGAGCTGGAATTTACGAGCCAGTAACTATCCACCTACCATTGACAGATCAGGTCTCAGCTGATGGTTCTACAGCTCTGGTCCAATTTTTGGATTCCTCCGGGAACAGGGACCTCGAGAGATACAATTGAAGGGTCGAGATACGCGATATTGGACATCAACGTCACGCATCCAATCCGAGTGACACAGATGGCCATCTCGCATTTTCTGAAGAGGAATAAGCCAGGCGTTATAGTGCATATCTCTTCAGTCGGTGGACAAGCACCGAATTTCCCAACGCCTGTATATGTTGCCACCAAACATGCGATCAATGGCCTTGTGCGATCCCTGGACCGGCTTGAGGACCCCCCGGCGCACCTCCCCAAGATTAGAGTCAATGCTGTAGCGCCCGCAAGGATTTTGACGCCGCTGTGGACTGATAACGCGGAGAAGATGGCAATGGTGATGAAGAATAACCCGGGCTGGGTGACGCCGGAAGATGTGGCGTTGGTGATGCTGGACCTGGTGGAGAAGGAGGAGCATGTTGGAGGGACGATTCTTGAGGTTGGTGCTACGGTTGGCCGGGTCGAAACGTTCAATGACGGGGGTCCTGCGAGTCGTGGTAATGGGGTGAAGAATGATCCGGGGTACGAGAAGGATATGTGGGCTATGATGGAGAAGATTGCGGCGGAGAAGTAGAGATATGGGATACATCAGATTGAAAGCCGTTATTCTATGGAATTTGTATGGCTTTGTCCTTTCATTGACAAACAAAACGCAAATAACTAGGTAGGTAGCTACTGTTTTCGCGAAAGCGGTAAACCCTCGCTTGACTCCAGTTACACAAGAACCCCTTTCTTCCAAGAAGCTTGGATCTGATCTGTACTTCAAACCCCGATCACGTGATGCCTCTCCAATTTAAAAAAAGTAAATTTTTCAAATCAGTAGTCTCGCTAGACCCTGTTCCTGCCGGCCCTTGTTTCACCACTTTTCCCTCCACACGCCACCCCGCGTGCGAAAGAGCCAATCACGATAGTCGCATTGTTGTACTATGCCACATGCAGGAGTACGACGACGCCCATTCCTTGTTTTGCAGTGGAGCTACCCGAGCTAGACTGATAGGCAGGTGCTTGGCGTGAGGTTATCAGCGAGCGAGAAAGAGATCTGGATCCTGCAAGAGCGAAAAGGGAAAAGTGGTGATGTGTACTCCGTACAGTAGGACGGATAAAAAAGAAAGTAGACGTGCAGTGCTACCCTAGTACCTTGTCCTTGTCTGCTTGCTTGCTTGCTTGTGCTGTGCCTTGGATTGATTGTTTGGTGACTGGCCTTGCATCTACCGGTATCCTCATTCCTAACCTCGTCTCCTTTCCCCATCAACACTCGAGACTGCCACCTTCGTTCGGCTGCTGCTATTGCTTCATTCATTCGTTAGCTAGAGGCAGAAGTAGAGGAAAAGGAAGAGGAAGAGGAAGCGGACGCGATCGAGAAGAGACGCCAGAGACTTTACGTTCGTTAAAAGAAAAGGAAGGAAGGAGCCCAAGAGGACAATACTACATTACGAAGGATATCACAACAACACCACACTCGCTTGCTCAATCAATCAACGCGTTTTCATTGCACCAACATTCTTTCATAAACCTTCGCCATGTTCGCGAACATGTTGGTTAAGAGCGCGCTGCTTGCAAGCTTCGCTATCAGTGCTACAAATGCCATTGCCACCATCACTACCTTGGGCAACAAGTTCTTCGATAGCGATGGCAATCAATTCTTCATGAAAGGTGAGACTGTCGCCGTGAGCTCTTGGGCAAGGACTTTGCTAACGCGGACTAGGTGTTGCGTACCAATTGACCGAAAAGGACCCCTTAATCAACGAGGATCAATGCAAACTCGATGCCTCCCTCATGAAAGATCTAGGCGCGAATACAATCCGAGTTTACCACGTCGATGCGTCTGGTGATCACGATGGGTGTATGTCTGCATTTTCTGACGCTGGTATATATCTTTTGGTGGACTTGGATACTTTCAACACTGCTATCAATCCCGTAAGCCTTCCCCTCCCCCACCACAGCAGCAATGGCTGATAAGTGCAGATTGTTGCTTCCTGGAACCAAACACAATTCGAACGCTACTCTGCCGTCATGGACGCCTTCGCCAACTACGACAACACAATGGGGTTTTTCGTTGGGAACGAAGTTGTAGCCCTCAACAACCAATCCCTCGCCGCACCCTACGTTAAAGCTGCAGCGCGGGATCTTAAAGCCTACAGAAACTCCAAAAACTACCGCGAAATCCCCGTCGGCTACTCTGCAGCAGATATCGCTGAATTGCGACCAATGTTGCAAAACTACTTGGCTTGCGGCACAAACTCCTCAGAAAGCATCGATATGTTTGGCTTGAATGCATACGAGTGGTGCGGCGACGTAAACCTCCAAACCTCCGGCTACGACACCCTCAACACCTACGCGAAATCCCTCAACATCCCCATCTTCTTCTCTGAAACAGGCTGTAATACCAATCGACCCCGTACCTTTGACGACCAGTCTGCCATCCTCGGCCCAGATATGAACGATAATTGGTCTGGTGCGATTGTGTACGAGTGGATTCAGGAAGCTAATACGTATGGTCTGATCTCGTATGGGTCGACGGTGGCTGCTACGGCTGTCGCGACTAACGTCCAAGGTGGCTTCTCAATCGCTGGGACACCCACTCCGGTTAGTCCTGATTTCTCGAATTTGCAGGCACAGTGGAAGACTCTTACGCCATCTGGTGTGCAATCCTCGACGTTCACACCAAGCATCACGGCACCTGCATGCCCTGCTTCTACTTCCGGTGGCTGGCTGGTTGACGGAGATGTGAAGCTGCCTAGTGTGGGCGAGACAGAGGTAACAGGCACTGCGACGGCGACGGCGACGGCGACTACCTCGGGGACTGTAAGCGCGACGGGAACTGCGGCGAGTGCGAGTGCTACCGGAAAGAAGGGCGGTGCGAATACGAATGGTGGGAAAGAGGTTGCGGGGATGGCGGTTGGATTGGCTGGTGTTATGGTAGGGTTTATTTACTGGCTATAATTCATCAAGCGACTCATACTCTACGAAAGCAGCGAGGATGTAGAAATGAAGGAGGGGAGGAAGGAAAGTCAGGTTGTAATTGCCAGGCAGACTACATGATTCATTGAGCGCACGTTATATGATAGCGCCGGCGTTATTTTATGGGATGGGATCACTTTTTCTTTCCGGCATGGTTTGCAGGGAGGGGAGGGTGACAAGAGATGGAAAGTAATGATAATGGATGGATTGATGGGATGGAATAGACGAACGATAGACGTTGTAGAAACGAGGAATAAACAGTTCATATTCTCAGGTTGTGAGTATTGTATTATTGTGACTTGCCTACTTGTTCCTCGATCCCTAAGTCTCGTGCTTTAATTTACATTACCCCATCTGCTTCTTGCATTATCTGTATCTGTATCTGTTTCGAAGGAGCGGTAGATGTGGATGGATGATTACGATTTGAGCGCGGCGTGCGTGCGTGGGCTAGCTAGCTGTTGCTTGGAATGAGAAAGGGGATTTGGGTTGGGTTAATGAATGATTAGAGAGGAAGTAGATAGGTAGGTATATGTACTTGAAGCAGGTATAATTGGAATATTTATTAGCCAGGTCAGGTGGGTGTGGGAATTGGAAGTGAAGAGGGATGTCTGCTGGATTTGAGATTTGAGATTTGAGCTTGCGGAGTTGGTTTTCAGTTTCTGTTTTAGTTCTCTTGTTTTCATTCGGCTTTGGGGATTATACTCATTTTCCGTTCTGACTACCTGGGTAAATTTGTTCTTCTCTTTCGGCGTTACTATCACAAGATTCACTGCCACCATCGAGTAGTTATTCTCTTGAACACTTCAACACATTCATTGTTTCGAGCTGGCCCAGAATCTTAAAGTTACTTGTAGGCTATTTCCTGCTCTCATCTTAGCTGGATATTTACTTGCTTCTTGAAACTCAAGACTATATTCTATTCACCACCTCTTTGACGCATCTGATATCACACCTATAGATTTACTCTTTTTAGGTTATATCAAACGAGAACCGTCTAGCACAATCCTCTCAGCAATTCTCAACTCCATTCCAACATCCCTCAACCCAACCATGGACCATCACTTCAGCCCCGTGGTTCCTACCCTCACCATACCACGCTATTCCTCTCCTCCACCAGCAAATACCTTCCCGACACCCCTCCCACCACCCAACCTCCCTCTCCGTCTTCCTCCCCTCTTAGCCGCATCCTCCACCACCTCCCACATCCTCGACCCCGCAGAAGACGAAAACAGAAACCGGGAAGCATGGAACACCCTCACGCTGCACAGGAAAGAACGCATGCCCCTCGTCATAAACTCCAGCGAACGCCTCCACGCTGTCCTGGGCCTTAAAAACGAACAACCCTTCGACCTACCACAAACCCCAGCATCCGTGCTCGCAAAACGGGCCTCCCTACCTCCGACCCAGAGAGCGTTGTACGACATGTCTGATGTTGCTAGCTCAATGGGTCTAGGTCTAGGTCTGGGAATCAGTCTAGATGGTGCAAGAGGGGTAAAGCGGTATCTAGACGGCACGAGTCCGAAAGTCACTATGGCGTCAAGTGTGGAGAGGGAGGTGGAGAAGGAGACGGGAAGGGGGTTGAGGGAGTACTTGTTGCTGAAAGGGAAGGAGGGGGGGGTGCAGAAGAAGATTTCGTGTCGGAGTTTGGAGTTTTATGATTTCACGCCTGGTGATTTGAGGACGAGTAGGCCGAGGAATGTGCTTTTGAGCCGTTATGGCGCGGAGAGGGGAGCGAGGGTGGATTTCTATGAGGTTGAGTTGTATGTCTCCTTTCTACCTCCTGACGTTTTCCATGTACTAGTGCTAATGCTGATGCTGATGGGAATAGACCGGCTACACAAACAGATCCTTATACTGGAGCTGTGATGCAGACCACTGAGACTTGGAACTGGTTCTTGCTCTCTCGACCAATGTTCACTATCTCTACTGCAGACCGAGAAATGAAAATACAAACACCAACACGCCATCCCATCAACCCCACATCCCCCAAGTCAGGCAACACGGAATTCTTTACTCCTTCCACATCAACGCATTCCAGCATTCGGCCACAACCACAGCTGCCACAGCGACAACCTAACCTCCAACACCCAACTCCAACATCATGGCTCGTCTTCGCCCTCCCCAAAGCACATTGCACAATCTACCCAACCCGCACTGAAGAACCGCCCCTGGCGCAAAACACAAACACAAGCACAATCACCAAACGCACCGACCTGGACCTCTCGCATTCCGGCATACCGATCTTCGAATTCTTCCCCAAAGACGCCAAGCAAGAACTCTCCACCTGGTCCAACTACATAGTCGACCTCATAAACACCGTGCACCGCCCACCCAACGCTTCAGCAAAAGAAGCAGACGGTATTACTGCCGAGATCGAGCTTCTGGAACGTCTGTACGAGGATGGGATTAAGGGGAACTGGTTTTCCGTGCAAGGGGGAGTTGGTATTGATTTCAACGCGGGGTTAGCAGCGGAAGTGAGGCAGTGGCAGGAAATCAGGGAGGCGATGGGGAGGGGCAAACTCAGGATTGTGATGAGGTGGACGGAGAGTATATTGCGGGACGATTCGGATGTAGATATGGATATGGATATGGAGGTGGGGGATTTCGAGATCAGTGGAATGGGTATGGGGAATGCAGGACGTGGATCCGGAGGTATTGGCCTGAAACGCACCACGAGGAGCGAAGCACGCAAGCGGAATGGGGGGCGCGGTGCTGGTGCTGGCACTAATGCTGAGAGTTTAATGCCAATGCCAAGCAGCAGCCTGTTACTCGGTATCGGTATGCCTTCTCGAACCCGAGCAAGACCTGCCGGGACTAGCGCTAGCGGGGGCTTGAAGACGAGTATCGCTGGAAGCACCAGTAGACTTGCGGAGAGTACCAGTATAATGAGGGAGGAGGATACCAATGGCGTGCGTTTGGACTCGAAGAGTCCGGGGAAAGAGAAGAAGAAGCAGGGACCACAAGCACAGGGTAAGAAAAAGGGTAAGGGGCGGAAGAGGTAGACTCCTTGCTTGAATCGTAGCTTGATTAATGGCTGGTGGGTAGGGGTATTTAGGGCTTGATATCAAATTTATTCTGATACTGAGCGAGGGTGCGAGAGGTCTTGCTTGTATGTGTATATGTATATATGTGGCTTAGCTTGCGCTCTTTGCTTTAGCAACTGCTTGTTCCTTACCTTGCGATAGCCACTTTCTCGCTATAGCTTATTGCGATAACTTAATAATCGAGCTTTACAGTACATACACATATACTCGGCTCGTATATAAATACACCTAGAAATCCGCTCGTACAGATATAAGGAATTTCCGCTTATCTAACGTGCCTATAGCCACCACATTTCTTTATTCGTTAGTCAACTTCTTTTTTTCGGCGTGGTAATATTGGTGTTGTTTCTGGGGAAAAGGATCCTGAATTGACTGCTGTTCTACAGTGGGAAGTACGCTTTATATGTAGGGCCTGAAGGCCCTAGCATGCCTGCTATGCATTCCAACAATTGGTTAGTATATATACTAGATTTGCTTCCGAAAACCATAAATGGACTTGAGGTACATGCCAAAAGGGTTAGGGATTAAGAAACCTTTATCTTATGTTGGTTTGGTTATAGGAATATGAATAAACGGCTACTAGATCGGACTGCAGGGTAAGTAATGATTCATCACGGCCGAATAAAGTCATTGAAGTGCTACTATAGCACTTTAATAAGCCAACATAATGCCGAGAGACAAATATGAAGATATCTTTATCTTATCAATCACGGTATGGTTTGTTGTAAAGAAATACTAGGTACCTAGGTAAGCAAGAATTTCTTTGTCTTTATGCCTCACTTCTCTTTCTTTATTGCATCCATCACACCATTCACCTTCAGCACACCTACTTTTCATCCCTTCCTCCCGCTCCCGCTCCCGCTCCCCGCTCCCCCTCAACCGGCCCGCTTCCAAGAACCAAACACAGCTAACTTCCATCTCACACTTCCTCCTCCTCATCCACACCCTCCCGCACCACCACCCAAGCAACCCATGCCTCCCACTCAACCAACCGCACGCCCTCCCACCTCACCAACCCAACATCCTCCCACCCCGCATACACCCACACCAAGAAAAAGAAAGCCTACCTCGAAGGCTTCAATCGAAAGATGGGCTCGAGCAATGGAGCTTAAGTACCTGCCCAGAGGAATTCCGGTAAATAAAAGTTCAGGACAAAAGGAAATGCAATAAAGCGAATGGGAGAAGAGACCCAAGTAAGAAACAGCGCTACGTAGTATCAAGAACAACTGACTAACATGGGTCCCACGCAGAGAATTCCAAAGACTTAAGCTCAAAATCAAGTCTAGCTTGAGGAAGGAAAGTGGGGGCAGATGAAAGACAGAAGTCATACTCGCTTTGGCGATTCTCCGGTCGATATGCATTGACTGCGCAGATTTTAAAGATACCGGCAGTGGGGTTCCTGGGTGAGTGAAAGTATAAGAGAGATAAGCAAGAACCTGTGTTGCTCGTTATTGAGCACCCAGTGCCCCATGGGGTCAGTGGATCCGATGTCGTGGGTTGTGGGGTCCCACGAAATTGAGTAGCGGAGTTCATGGGCATCACGTGATGGACGAAGAAAAGAGGGATCATGCAGCATTTGAACAACAAGCAGAGGGAAGGAAGACATGAGAACATTAGGTGTCATTAAAAATTATACTAACCAACGTAAGCTGTTATCCAAGCCCCGAGCCCAACTCCATCGCTATGCAATTCCCGCAGCAAGTATTATCGCGCCCCAGGTACATTGAGCGTATAAGGTAACCCCCCATCCTCGTTCGTCCTGCTGAGTTTGATCACACTGCTTGAAGATCGTAAACTCGAGCTCGAAGAGTCGCACCCCGCATTCCACGTCCTCCTACTCTGCGCAAAGCTGTTCATACTTGGCGACCGTGACACAACGCGCTTTCTACTCCTCGGCGTCGCAGGCGCGGTAGTAAAGTCAGACCGTCTTGTTGACGCAAGAGTGCCTACGCGTCTTGACAGAGCCGTGCGGATGGTGCCTTCGCTTCCACTGAGGCTGGTGAAGCTGCGGGAGGATGCTAGGGAGCGACTCCGTGGGGTCACGGGTGTGCTACTGGGGGACGCATCGTCGTCGACGTCGCTGTCTTCTTCGATATCTAGACTTGACAGGGCGGCGGGACTGAGTGCGGACATAGTGCGAAGGACCTCGGCAAATTGCTTCATCAGGTCGCGGAATTGTTCTTCGTTGAGTGGTCGTCCCCCGAACCTTGCATATTCATACGTGGAGAGGAAGTCTGTGGCTGTCGAAGGCGACGTTAGCACGCCAATGGTTACTAAGTGGCCGATGTAATCTCGAAGGCCCATGGAAGCTGGTCTTTGTAGCAGGTCCACTGCTCTGATGTCGGGTAGTGCTGGCTCGGTAGTTGATTCTGGATCCGGTGGTGCTAAGGAGACAGCCCTTGCTTCTATTAGATGTGGTAATTCTAAGATTACTGCAGTGTATTGTAAGTTTGGTAAGTCAGGCGAGGCGGGCGAGGCCCATCCATTGTGAGCAATGTTTCCCCAAAATGGACTCCGAGGTGGAATAGCGACAGTTGGTTCCTCTTCAGGTTGTGTGAGATGCCTGCGCAAAAAGCCTCGGCCCGTCTTATCTTCGGATTCTGGCTCGGGAGCCTTTACAATCGAATCTCGGGCATCTGGCCCGGAGACCATGGTTGCTGGTTGTGGGGAAACACGAGGCCTGGAGTCCCATGCTATCACAGCACTTCTGGTCAGACTCGCGACAACCATTTTCCTGACGTTCTTCGTCACATCCCCTTTATCCACCGGTATATATGTCTTCGGTATGCCTTCAAGAACTCTTTTGTTGGTATAAAGTCGAGAGGAGTAGAGGAAAATCCCAACAGCAACGGTCATAGCGTAGCCGACCACTATGACGACCGCAATCCATTTTTGACCGTTCTTGATGGCCTGATGGAAGGCATCGGCGGGGGGGACGAACAATAATGCAACTAAAGCGATAGCTAGAGTCACGAAGAATGTGCCGTAGAAGGCTCCGAACAGCGAAGGCGCCTTCATCGTCGCAACATGGTCCGCTGGAGCTCGCAGCTCCAGTAGCAGGTATCAAGCTATGCTGTTCATCGAGGCGTAGGTAGTGTACGGCGTCGATACACGGATCTCTTGCCGCTGCTGCCCCAACCTCTCCTGTGCAGCTATATCTATTCGAATGCTGTGAATATTTTCGTATCGAATGTGGCAATAAGAAGTGATGGATTGGTGATGTGGTTGAAGCAATGATGTTTGCGTGTTGATTGGGCTGAAGTGCATCGCAACCAAATCAGCCACTCTGGCTGACTAAGCAAGAGAGGGGTCGCTAAGCATTAGCTCCAGAAAATAATTATTATATCTTTGGTTTCTTCTTCTATATAGGAATTATCTTAAAAGAACGAAATTATCACGATATATCTTCTCCGCAATCTTAAAGGTGCACCCGTCCGAACCGCCAATTAAGAAGGATTGACTACGAAGTGGCGTGAGAGCAATTTCTGAGTTCTCTTAACTTTCAATGTCAACCTGGATATACAACTGTAACGGTTTTGGAAGACAATACTCCACGGTTATCGTCTTCTTTATCATAATACAGCTTTCCCATGCCCAACCAATAACAATGGATGAACGGAAGGCCAGTTTTTGAAGTGGTACGGAACAGTCTAAATAGCTGCATAGTTACGCAGCATACTAGCACAGGAGCAACTTTACCCACTGGCTCTCACGCTGTTGAAATACAAGCTGTTGAGGGTCATTTTTCATGCATTGTAGAAGTCTAGGGTACAAGAAGGAATGCGTTGCGGGTTTTTATACCTCTAGATTATCGGACACGTACCCGCTCACGAAGGCCACCACCATAATAGGCCTCGGATTGCCCTCAGAATCCTCGAGAGTAGAGTACTGCCATATCCCGACAGCATTTTATATCTCGGAGTCGGTTGCTTCACCCGCGCCCCCGTCAGCTCCTCCCACTTCGCGACCGTCTCACGCATCACGTCTACTCGCCACATGTAATCCTGCCATGAGGCGTCCCGCCATTTATCCGCATGATCATCATTCTTCTCCGGATTCACTTTGCCGGCATTTCGAATGGCCTCATCTCTCTTTTGCTGTTCCGGCCCGTCAAGAAGGTGGAGACTCTTGCCCGTGGCTGCCGCACTTGCTGCAATCTTCTCAGCTCGCTCTTTTCTCACAGCCTCATAAATGCGCAGTGACAACGCGACATCTGAGGTGTAGGTGAAGGCTGTCATGAGTACGGCAGCATCTTCCATAGCATTTGCCGCTCCTTGAGCCACATATGGAAGCATAGGATGGCAAGCATCGCCAATCAGCGCCACGCTACCCTGGACCCATGATGGTAGCGGCGGATACGTATTCAGAGTCCATTCCAGTATCTCGTCGTCGGCATACTCTAGCCACGCGCTGATGGCAGGTGACCAGCTGGAGTAGAAAGCCATCATCTCTTTGCGGCTACCCTTGGTCGTCCATGCGTTGTCCGCGATTTTGGTCGTAGCCTTTGCAGGATGCAAAAGAACTATATTGTAGACTGTATTCCGCATAACGGGATAGGCCATGATGTGTCCACCAGGACCCATATATCGCATTGCTACGTCTTGATCCAACATTTTCAGCAACATTTCATCATGTTGGATCCGCTTCCGGGGGATCAGTAACCGGTAGGCCGCGTTTCCTGTAGGTGTTGGTTGGTCCTTGTGGCCACCTGTTAAGGCCATTTGTTTCCTCAGCGTCGATTGAATGCCATCGGCCGCGAGAACGACATCGTCCAGGAACCAAGAAGTCATCCCCGTTCTGTTGTCTCGGACTTGCAACCGAGGAGAAAAGCTTGAATCCGCGGCCATCACAGTCTGAGATGTCAGAACTTGACACCCGCTCTTCTTAGCAGCAAAGAGGATACGCTGTAAGTCTCCCCGGTGGATGACACCCATCGGTGCCCCATACCGGTCTCCAATAGAGGGCATCAACGGTGCCGAGTTTAGTTCCTCGTCGCTGTCATATCGCCTTAAACACCATGTTATTAGTTGTACTAGTGACACTGGCATAGTAGTACTATTGTGACTTGACTCACCTAATACTGACGCGAGAGAGCACAGAGGTCTCCTTCATTACCTCTTCTAAAATCCCAAGCCTCTGGAGAATACGTGATGCATTAGGCGCCAGTTGTATGCCCGCCCCAATCTCAGCGATTCGGGACACACTCTCTAGTATCGTCACTGAGTGACCGGTTTGCGCGAGTGCCAGCGCAGCTGTCAGTCCCGCGATACCAGCTCCGATGATAATGACATTGAGGTATCGAACAGCCATACGGCCTGTAAAGAAGTCCTCATCATCCCGAAGGTTTCCATGGCTTGAACAAGTGAACTTTACATATAAAAAGAGAAAAACTATACCAGCGTTTTATTCGTTTAAAAGTGTATGTCGAAAACGAAAATATGAGAGGCATCAATTCGGTGGGCGCCTCTAGAGGCCCATGTTTCTTCACCTTGCACCTAGGGAGGCTGGACGGTCTAGAGCACTATCTACACCAGTCAATCAGAGAAGTGCAATCCTTCCGAAATACGCCACATTCTCTATGGCCCTACGGATTCCAACAGTCAGCCAGATTTACAGGTGGGCACCTGAAGACCAAGAATTGCATTCATATCTGCCGCGGCGAAATTCACCGACAATGTGCAAGATTGCGTAAGTAAATACGGCAAGCCTATACACTAACCTATAGGTAACTTATCCACAGGTAAGACATTACGAACAATAACTTGCTAACTTACCATTTACTAAATTTTGGCACGTGAAAGAAACCAAGAGATACTATAACCTCACAAGCTCTACTCTCTCCTCATCTTTTCATTCTGATAGTAGTACATAGTCTTCTAGCAGCATTTTCTACATCCTAAGCTGTGCAATGCCTTCTCTCGATTTTTTCCTTTCCAATCTATCATGGCCAATGACCTTATCTCTAGCCATTGGGTCTATCGTACTATTGGGACTGCATCTTCGGTCACGAAATAGCAAAGGACCTCCTCAGCTCAACGATACCATCCCTTATGTCACCAACACAATTCAGTATTTGACTGATGCTGGAACTTTTATGGATCGAGCGAAGCAAGTAGTTCTATCCATCTCTATAAATATTTTGTGTAATAACCAGAAATTGCCGTAGTGAGATGCTAAATTATACGAAGAGCAATATAATCAAGTTCAATGTCGGGCTCCGATCTGCCTACATAGTGACTGGTACAAAGAATGTACAAAGAGTGTTTGGATCGCCAAATATTCTCGATGGAAACTTCCTTCAATTAATATTAATGGAAAAGCACTGGGACATGTCTAGAGAGGAAATCAGCAAATTCGCCAAAGACGCATCTGGCAGGCAAAAGACTCCAGCACCGGGAGCTGAAAATACTCCCGAAGACCAGCGTTATTGGCTTCAGCATGATCGCCTCTTTGCCGAATATCTTACCAAACGAGAGTACTCTGATGCACTTGCCGAGTCGTTTTGCGACTTCTTTTCAAATCGACTAGACAAACAGAGTAAGGGAGAATGGGCCACGGTTCAGCTTTTCGATATGCTCAAAGCCAACATGGCCGAGAGTGCAATAGCTACGTTATTCGGCTCCGAAATCATCAACTTGAACCCGGGATTTGTCAAAACCTACTGGGAATTTGATGACATCGCAGGTCCACTCGTTTGGGGTCTGCCGAATGTCTTCCAACGCAAATCCATCAGAATCAGAGACAAGCTACATAAGATGACTAGAAAGCATATCGATTCGGCTTGGGAAAATTTCGATTGGAACGGCCCAAATGCCGAGTCGAGATGGGAACCTCATTTTGGCTCAAGATTATCCCGCGAGACTTCAAAATGGCTCCGACAAGGTGGGTTTTCAAACCATGCTGCGGCAGGACAGACTTTGGCTTCACTTTTTGGGTTGGTGCAAGACTACATACCATTCGCTTTCACATACTAATCACTATCCCAGACTCAATGGAAATACTGTTCCTATCACCACATGGGCAATGATAGAATTAATCAAAGACCCTGCTCTTTTCAAGGCAGTGCGAGAGGAGTCGCAGCAGGCCTACGAAATAGATCCTCAAACTAAAGAACGCCGCATCAATGCCCAAAAGCTCATCAACGGGCCACTCATGCAATCTTTATACGTGGAGATTATGCGTATCCACGTATCCTTCAATGTCACCCGCGAAGTCAAGCAACCTCTTGAAGTAGATGGATATCATATTGAGAAGGGAGCACTGCTCCAAACGTGCTCGCAAATTGCTCATTTTGAGGAATCTGTCTGGGGTACTGATGAACATCCTGCATCTGAGTTCTGGGCCTGGAGAAATGTCAAGTATGTGGAGGTTGTGGACGAGTCTACTGGGAAAACTACCCTGCAGCCACAGTTCTCCATGAAGGGTCGACCAAGCTCCTTCTTTCCATACGGTATGTTTCCCAGCTGGTATTCGAGAACCTCTATCTGTCGATTTGATATTCTGATTACATCCTAATTTTGGGTGTGCTTGCGCTAATCATGCTCGCAACGTAGGTGGCGGATATATAATGTGTCCTGGGCGTCACTTTGCAAAGCAAGAGATCCTACTTGCTATCGCCATAATTGTCAACAAGTTTGACATTGAATTTATTGAATGGACTAAGCCTGATGGCACTGTGTCCGAGAAGGAAGCTCAGGACGATAGAAGATTTGCCGGTTTCATTGCTATGGCTCCTGATCGAGATATGAAGATTCGCTGGAAAAGACTTGATTAGAATTATATTATATACAATAGGGTGAAACGCTCCTGAGAGAATTGTCCAATAAATTGTGAAATGTGGGGGGGGGGGGGCCTTTGTGGCTATTTATAGTACAAATTAAAGAGTCTAGTAATGTTCAGGATAATTACAATTTATTTAAAAAAGAAAAAGAAAAAAGATAGATCCACAAACTCTTATTGATTTGTCTTTTCTTGAAGTTAGAACATTGTGATTAAAAGTTAGTTACTATTAGCAATTGTGCTATTCAACTTGTAGATTACTCCGTAAACCTCTTTTTCTCGCGCCACGTGAAATTCATCATGACATGACAGGCAGGTCTTGACGGTGCTATTCTCTCAAACCATTCCGTCACTCTTCTCCAATCTCCCCACTACGAATTTGAATCCAAATCAAGAAGACGAGTACAAGTTGGTGTAAGTCGAACTTGTACTTGCAGCTCTGTGAAGGATTGCCGCAATAAATCATTGATTGACAGACTCGACTTGAGCTTATTGCCGTGGCGTGTATCGGCTGGCTGCCTTATCTCCGCCTGCAACATTTTGTTAATGAACTTGATGGGACGACATCATCTTCACATGCTTCACTCTACGACGATACTGTATCCCGCAAACGCGATTCCTGGCCAAGGTAGTTGAGTCAAATTGTCTGCAGCCATCTGCGGCATCAGAGCGACACGCTGTCGAGGAATCTGTCACTGCGAGATGATTTCGTTACCCGTCAATTGAACATTAATTATCAACGACTCCGTGTCTGGCGGATATATATTTACTTCCATAACGGGACAAAGGGCTTGCTTGTGCTCCATTAGTCTGTTGATTGGAAAATGTTTTCCTATCTGCGACCTCACAAACGCGGATCAACGCCATCCTCCCCTGCGGAGCAACCACATTCTTCCTTCGAACCTCCCTTGCGCCTTGACGACCATGGGCATCCTCAACGATGGCAAGATGTCAGTTCCCCAGAATCTACAACTACGTCATCCCCACCATTCCTCCCTCCCATTCAGCGCGTATCGACCGCTGGGCATGAGCCAGAGCTGCTCGGTGATCCCAGATTGAGAGTCTACGAGGGGGTTTCAAGGACACACAATTGGGACAACTCCCAAGGGAACACACGCTCGCGAGATACGTTCACACACAGCAATCACCAGAGAATACCATTCGGGGGACAACAACGACCAGAGTCGGCAGGAAATGTTGCTCCCTCAAATTATACGGCCTCGCAATATGGAAGAGCACCGACTGCGATGAACCATGAATTCATCTCCAGCCAGAAGTCCCCCGAGTCAGCCCATAGTTTTGGCACATCTTCGGATATACAAGAGCGAGGGAGGGAAACAGGCAGACGACCGACAGGCGCAAGGCTTCCAACTCCTCCGCCTACGGTTGCGAACACCACATCGAGATTCGAGCCGGCCCAGCAGAAATCGGGAAAGACAAGACTCAATCTGCTCAATCCAATGTCACTTCTTGCTCGGAGGAGGACGTCAAACATAGTGCCACAACTTTCCGTGGCTGCGGATAGAGCAGGGCAGACCCCAAATGTTGATTTTCGGATAAAAGGCACAGTTGTTCACGATTTCAGCGCCCCTCGACAGAGAAGGAATGTTTCATACAATGATGTACGCGCAGAAGAAGCCGGTTTTTCTAGGCAGCGAAGTCCCAATCCTCAACACACAGACACGGAAGATAATGCTACTAGTCCATGGAGTGGAGGAAATCATACACCAGTATTTACGGAGAATTTCGAAGAAGAGCAATACCCAGCTGCTGGACCACATGTTCGAAAAGCAAGTGATCTGACAGATTTACCGCTACCGATGCCTCCATATGCCAAAGGCGCGTCGAGACCGATTGAGCCAAATACAACGTCAAAAGGCAATGAGGTGCCACAGAAGCAAGTACAGGCCCAGAGACAGACAAGTGCACGGAAACAAGTTCCTCCCTCTCGTGCGCCGCCTGTACCTCCGATACCAGATGCACCTGTTGAGCAAAGAAGGATCTCGATAGACCCCGCTGTAGGATCACCAAAATATAATTCATCCGCAAGGAAAGGGCGGCCTCGCAATCTCTCAGAAGTATCAGCTAAAGATGCAGCTATCCCGAAACATATGAAGAGCACATCTTCGCGTTTCAGCTTCGATATGATTGGTGCTGCCGAGCAAGAAAGGCTACTAGAAGATAGGCATCGTCAGCGCGCTCTGGAAAAGAAAGCTGAGGATAATGATGCGGATGATGGTGGGGAGTTTGACGATTTTGATTATGATAATATGATGGATGATGATGGGTTGGAGGAAAGGATACCGGGTGTAAATGCTGATCTAGAGGATGATATGGATGAGTATGAGGAGCCGATTCCGGAAATCAATTATGATTTCGAAGAGGAACTTGAAGAATCAATTCCCATGACCAATGTGGATGTCGAGGAATTTGAGGATCCAATTCCGGAGGTTGACCCTGATATGGAGGAAGAGCTTCAAGAGCCCACTCCTGGAGCAACTGCAGAAGGCTTGCCAGAGGACAATGATCGTCTCGGGGGTTTTACTTTCCAGCTGCCTTTAGCTCCTCCATTGAGTCCACACAGCCCTGGCATGGTGGAAACTCCACGTGATGTGAATGGCGAAGTTATTGGGTTTGCCATGACGAAGAATTCGCCGCAGATTCCAGGCACTCTTAACCAGGTCTCGACGATGTCGACGATATCACCTGTCTCTTCAGCATATGGCAATGTAGTTACCGCGGACGACAGAGTGCACGGCTTAGGACTCCAGGGGCTCGACACCCAAAAGGAGGGGAACGAGATCACTTCGCCTGTTCTTGAACTGGACTCGGACTTTCCCGAGGCGTTAGGAATCGACGACGATGATCTATATTTTGACGACGGTATTATTACTGGGACTGGGAATGTGGGTGATGCTATTGAGTTTGATGAATCTGTTTTTGACAACATCGACACCGATCAGTATGGGAGACCCCTGAAGCCATTTTCAACGTTACCTACGCTCTATGCACCTCCAACGCTCGCTCCAGATACTTCACCACCCTTGAAAAAGATTGACGAAAATTCTGCAGTGGATGATATGACTGAAATTATTTCGTCCGCTCTACCCCCTGCTGGAGGGTTGGCTCCCCAACCCTCAGTATCGGAACGCGTCAAACCACAGCAGTCTATCGCATCATTACCCACACACGGCCTGACTGAGAACAGCCTCGCCGCCTATCAGTCAGCTCTATCCGCAGCAGCATTCGCAGCCGCCGCCAACGGAAAATTCCGTCGTGATAGCGCCGTAACAAACCCAACATCTTCCGAACAAGGCGACCCGCACCCTGGCCTCGTAACAGACTCCAGCCACACCTCGCACTACGAGCCCTTCTCCCCATCCTACGAAATAGAAGATGACTTCGACTACGACGATGTCCTCGATGAAGACGACATTATCGCGGCCGCTAACGCCGAAGCTCTCGCCAACGACTGCGATGGATTTTACGGCCAGGAATTTGGCTTCTACTCGGCGCCCGCCGCACAAGAAGCCGAGTATGCCAATGGCGGTTATTTCGGGCCGCGTGGCGTAGAGGGTATCAATCGTTCTCAGAGTGGTCGTGTCGTTTCCAGAGAGCCGAATCTTACCCCTATCACCGAGCGCAGCGAGTACTCGAATCGCAACTCATTCATGTCGCTCAACATGCATGGACCCAGCTCGGTTACTAGCCCCGGTCTCGCGCAGCTGGCTGGTATGATGAGTGCGCAGGAATTCGACGCAGGCGGTGATATGAGTCTCAATGCCCTCCTCAAACTCCGCCGTGGGGCATGGGGTGGCAGCCAGGCGTCGCTGCATAGTAGCAATGGCAGCCCCAAGAGCGCGGGTGGGCCAGATGATACGAGTCCTAGCGGCACACATCCGCCTTGGGCTCAAGGAGGCGCTGTGGGAAATCCTTCTTCAAACCATAGAAGGAAAAACAGCGCGTTCAGCTTAGCAAGTGACACTGAGGATTCTCCTCCGGGCAGTCCGACGCTTACGATGAGTATACCGACCCAGGCAGAGGATGCTACGGGCAAAGAGAATTTTAAGAAACATAAACATAGTGGGAGTACGGGGAGTATCTCTTATCTAAAAGAGGAGCATCCCATTACTGGAGAACGCTGGATACTTGAGCGCAGAAGAACGGGCGAGGATGGCGGGGTGGAAGTACTTGGGCGAGAGGTGGTGAAGGGCGGGAGGATATAATATTGGTATGTCTACTTGGATTGGAATCGGGGAGTTGTATTATATGGGTAGCGGCGTACGTGCCATCGGATACCAGGCTTGTCTTGTGTACGTGGCTTTGGATAACGGTAGCATGAATGAAACCGGTAGTAGGGAATTAAAATAATATTACCACGTGTGTTGCTAAGTCTTGGAATTCTGTTCTTCTGAAGACCAGTCAGTCATTCCGTCGCCATCTGTACATGTCATGTCTTTATAATCTCTTTCCTCTGCGAAAGACAGTACTCAACAGTGATGTTTTCCCCCCCACCACACACACACATATATTCAATCAATTCCCCATCTAAAAGCTAAGAGTATCCTGTGAATCCTATTACCAGCGCGCGCCGCTATCCAGCGATGTACTGCCTACCTACCACCCACAGACACATGGCTTGTCAGTCCTCAATACCTCGATAGGAAATTTCCCAGTTTGCGTTCCTAGCATGTGAATATGATATTTCGAGACCATGATACTGTACGCTGCGAGCGATCGCTTCCTGTAGTACCTTCTTTTCTGTTCTCGACAATACGCACGTTTCAAGAATCGTGAATCTGGAAGGAGATTTCTATGCTCTGATGTATGAGTGTCTGCTAGTTTGCCTGCGCTGGCTTAGCCGCGTGCGTGCGTGCGAGAGTTCAGCGTTTTTCGTTGAGTTTGCTGGGGTTTGCTGGGCTGTGTTT